>NC_056725.1:671983455-672183455 GCF_019279795.1 Protopterus annectens | reverse complement strand
CCACTGTACTGTGATTCCAGAGTTGGTATATTTATTTAGGGGGTATGGGGGGTGCAGCCTCCATATTGGGGGGTGTGGGGGACATAGCTCCCCACCTACAAGTTTTTTACAAAGGCCAGTGTGTTGAACTTACATGATGGACAAGTCTTTCCTTTCCCTGAGAAAAACTGTCTGTTTGTGATTTTCAGCCTTCGAGATACTTGTCTCAAGATTCTGGTGTTCAACATTCTGGAATTCAAGAATTGAGAGGTAATCCATTTATGTATGTATGTATGTATGTATGTATTAATTAAGCAATCAATTTATGTATTTATTTATTGACATTTGATCACTGGGAAACTCCAACTGGGTAGGGGCTCATTTTCAGCAGAAGCCCAGGGATCCCATTCATTTCAAGCAGAGCACCTCAATGGCCCTCTTCATGAGAAATCTTGACGAGTGGATGGGTAACAGAAAGTTCACTCCAGGGATCATTCCAGTTGCACTACTGGATATGGGCACTGTGAACAAACATCGGGTGGCATGGTGCTTGGGCAATTTTTTTTGGGCTAGGCTTGTAAAGTTTCCAGGGCATTAACCTAGGACACACCTATGAACCTATGAAAAGCTCCAAAGTATTACAAAACATTTTAAGAATAATTTTACAATCTTTAAATATAATACAAAAAACTACAGTTTAAATAATTATACCAATTAGACATAATATGAAAATATTGGTTAAGAATAGATACAAATTACATGACAATGATTTAATAGTTAAAAACATTTTAGGCAGTTTATAGAGAAATTTAAAGTAAAATAGTATAATACAAACAAGAATATCACATGAGAAAAGCAAGGTTATGGTAAATTTAGAGAGAAAGCCATGTAAGTGAAATTAATAAAGTAAGGAAGTGAGTAAAGAAGGAAGAAGGAGGTGTAAGGTATGAATAGATACTTGATGATTCCAAAATGGTGGACAGCCTGTAAACACACTGACAGTGCAGCTCCTGCATTCCTATACTATAATCTGACTTCAAATCAGCACATCGCTTAGGAAAAGTATACCAAACATCAATGGATTAAAGCAGAAATAGGAGTACTTACTTGTTTCATCTTTATTTTTCAAAGATTCTCTCATTTTGAAGAAAAATAATTACTTGTTGGAAACAGAGCCCTGAACCGCATGGTGTGGATTCTTCAAGACTAACAGGCCTAATAAGAGGAAAGTAACAAGAAAAACAACTTTCATAACAAGACTTTTCATTTAAATTTCTGCAATGCTACTAGGAATCTAACTATACAAGATTAATGGAGAATCAGCCAGATCGGATGGAAACTGTAATCCCAAAAAACAAACTGTCTACAATTACTACTCCTGAGAAAGAAACCACTTCCAAAAGGCAAAAAATTAACAAGCAACAACAAGAAGCTGATAAAATGTCTCAAAGATTAAAACAGGAACAACCTTTAACACTGGAGAATCTGAAAACTGCTTTACAACCTTTACAAACAGAAGTGCAGGGTTTCTCTCATAAGCTAACTACATTTGGCTCTACTCTGGGCCAAATTGTGCTTAGGCTTGAACAAAATGAAGCTAAAATTATGGACAATGAGCTAAAAATAAATGAACTACAACAAAAAGCACAAACCAATGACACCATAATTAAAGAATTACAGCAAAAAATGTTAGACTTGGAAGCTAGAAGCCGGAGAAATAATTTTATCATAAGAGGTATTCCAGAGAGCTTTGATAATTCACAACTTATTTCAATAATAAAAGAAATACTAAGCTATCTTCTGGCTAATAAAAATCTCCTGGATGAGATGAGCTATAAAGCATACACAAACAAGTGATCTTCCTAGACAAAAATATATCAGACTGCTTAATTCAGCACATGTTCAACAGATACCGTCAGCTTATAAGATTAAAAAGAATGTTACATGGAGAGCGCATAAAATTATGATTACTCAAGATCTTCCTTTACAAATTAAACAAAATCGACAGAAACTCAGCAAAGACTGCAATTACCTCATTGAAAATAAGATTTGTTTCCAAATGAGATATCCTGCAACTTTAACATTTTATTACAAAGAAGAAAAAATATCCTTGGAAACACCTGACCAGGCAAAATCCACCTTTCTGCATCTATTCAAGGTAAATCATGCCTGAGACAACTCTTTTCATATCTTTTGATCCAAAAACAACATTTGGAAGGCTAAACAAATGCTACAGCTCCAAAGAACTACAGGACAGAAGAATATACCACTCTTATGGGAAATTTTAAACAAGTGGATGTGGAATGTGTTCTAAATAACTCTGCTTACTTGCCTGTAAAGATAACCTCTTTGCTACACTGTAATACTTAAGGTATTGTCTTTTAGTAACTGCCTTTACATTTAAAAGTTACAAAGCTACCTAACACTGTCTGCATAGAGAAATTACTTTACAGCTTACAAAAAAGAAGTGTTAAATTACATTTAAAAAATGGGATATAACCTTTGATATAATAGTTTAAGTAGTGTAAATATTAGACATAAGTAGCTTCAGTTAAAATGTATACTCATTATTCTACTGGCATAGTCATTGAGTTGCTTTTAAGTATGTCTATGAGCAAGGTACAAAAACATTTCTCTTTTTTTCTTTTCTCTCTGTTTGTTCAGTTGATGGCACTGGTTAATTATTAATATATGAGTACACAATGATGTGGCTTTTGCGAGTGCAATGTTAAATGAAGTTCCAATACATTTTAAAGAACCACAGTTAGTTGCTGTTAGTAAGAATAAGGCAAATGTTGTTGAATTTTAAAGTGCTGCCTTCTTTAAATGTTTAAAATGTATAATCATTATTCTACTGGCATAACCATTGAGTTACCTTTAAAGGTGTCTATGAGCAAGGTACAAAAACATTTTCCTTTTTTTTTTCCCCTGTTTGTCCAGTAGATGGAACTGGTTAATTAATAATATGAGTTCACAATGATTGCTTGTATGGTTTCCAATACATTTTAAAGAACCACAGTTAGTTGCTGTTAGCAAGAATAATGCAAATGTTGTTGAATTTTTAAAATGATGCCTTCTTTAAATATACATATATTGTACTTGGTTTTTGAAAATATTGTTTTGTTAACGTTTTAATAACTCTTGAAATGTTAAGAATTATAATATGTTGCTGTTACTACAAAACTTTTTATAAAAGCTACTTTTCCTTTTCTCTCTGTATAACATCTAAGGGCACAAATAATATAATATTTTAAGAAGTCTGAAAATGAATTTGCAGTATATAAATAATAAAAGGGGCAGGATGGGCACAGTCTGTTAGCTGATGACTGTTTGCATTTGGAACAGCATGGGTATTATTGACATCCCTCTGATATATATCTACTCCTTGTTGTTAAAAATAATAGTTTCTTTTAGTTTCTTAACTCATGCACATTTACAAATACAGAGGGATGGGTGGTTAGGCACCTATTTAGAGTTTAGGAGTATAGAAGTCACAACATTTATTCTTAAGATAAATACACTAACAGAAAAGTTTATAACTGTATTTTTGTGTATCAACTACTGAGAAACTTCAACAATATTAATAAAAAATGATAACCATAGAATCTTGGAATGTTAAAGGGATGGTAGATAAAAAGAAAAGAAATGTAATCATGCACCTCACATACCAAACTAAGGCTGATATAACTTTCTTGCAAGAAACTCACTTAGATGACCAACTTTGGGTTAGGGAAAGGAAAAGAAAATGGGCTAAAACAATAGTTGCTACAAATTATAGTTCTTTGTCCAGGGGAGTGGCCATTATAGTAAATAAATCCTTCCAAGGGAGATTACTTCCTATGAAGCTGACTCAAAGGGAAGATGGGTATTACTTACTACTGAATATCATACTTTGAACAAACCATTACTCTTTCTTAATATATATAGCCCCTGCTCAAATCAACAGCTCTTCATTTATGAAATCTTTAATATATTAGCCAAATACCCAAATCATCTGTTTATTGTAGGTGGGGACTGGAATGCTTTACTAAATCTAGATAAGGATAGATCACATAATAAAAACAGACGGTCACAATCTACCACTATAGCACTTGAAGAATTACAAAATACATTTGAACTAGTTGACCCTTATGTTAAATTTCAATATGATAAAACAATGTCAAGATTCACTTTCTTTTCAGCCACTCATAAAACTTGGTCCAGGATAGATGCTTTTCTAATTTCCCTTGCTTTCCTTTCTAACAAATTAAATTATGCTGTATGCTGTATCACTCTTACAGATCATTACAAAGTTAGACTTTTAATAAACTTTCAAGCTCATAAACAAAATATTTCCTATTTCAATACCTGGACGTTAAATCTTAAAATTATACAAAACCAAGAAACTACACAAGAAATTCAGAATGTGCTAGCCCAACTTCAAAATGATTTTATATCCGATCAAATACCATATGACATACAATGGGCGGCTACCAAGGCGGTCATCAGGGGTATTATTATTCAAAAATCTGCATGACTAAAAAAAAAAGTATAACAATCTTAAGAACGAACTAGAATGTCAAATAAACACTGCTGAACTAGAACTTCAGGAAAAATATTCTAAAGAATTTGAGGAAAAAATAATTGATTGGCAAAAACAATTACACAAACACTGTTTAGAAAATATCTCCTTCTTAGAATTAAGGTCAACATATCAATATTCAGAATGGGCTCAAACACCATAAAAATTCCTAGCTAGACTAATTAACATAAAAGTGGACCTCCTAGGATCAAAGAAATAAAACATGAAGGACAGGTGAAATATAAAGATCAAGATATAGTGGACGCTTTTGAAGATATTTATAAGAAATTATACAATATACCCTTATCATCTATAGACAGATTTGAGGATTTTATACATAATATAAACTTTCCACAAATTACAGAAGATCAAAGGAAACTCTTAAAATCACTGTTACATTTAAAAGAGATAAAAGCTGCAATAAACAAACTAAAATTAGGTAAATCCCCTGGGCCTGATGGATACACATCGGATTTTTATAAGTTATTCATGGAACCTATCTCCAAAGTGTTATTAAAAGTTTTCAACTATATAATACAATATGGTATAACAGACAAATACTTAAATAACTCCAAGACAGTGTTGATTCCTAAACTGCATTCTGACCCAACAGATCCAGCAAATTATAGACCAATAGCCATCATAAACACTGATCTTAAGATATTAGCCCATGTTATAGCAAATAGACTTAAGAATATACTCCCCTCTATTATTTCCCAACAACAAATGGGCTTTATGACAAACAGGCAAACAAGTGACAACACCCTCTTTTTGGATACCATTGTAAGACTACTTAATAGGGATAAATGCCCCAGATATGCCCTTACAGTAGATGCAACTAAAGCTTTTGATAGAGTAAACTTATACTTTCTCTTTACTATACTGCCTTTATATGGTTTTCCTCAATAATTCATTAAAATGATCCAGGTTCTGTATCAGAAAGCTTCTACAACTATACAGGTAAATAAACTTATAACTAACCCTATACTCTTATCCAGTGGTACAAGACAAGGATGTCCTCTTTCACCATACCTATTTAATCTTTATCTAGAAACCCTCCTTCTGTTTATTTCATAAAAAACCTTTCATCATATTCCCATAATCCACAATACAAATCTTATATACCCTGCCTTTGCTGATGACTTAAATATATACTTCCAACTCCCCACTACTGACCTCCCAAAAAATACTTAAAGTTATTGATGAGTTTCAAATTATAATTTAAATTTAAACAAGTCACAGATATTTCCCCTCAATCCTATAGGGCATAAAGAAGAATAGTATTTACTTCAGACTTCAAAGATATTATAAACAATAACCTACTAACTACATGGACTAGCATTCAAAACTATATGGATAGATGGAAGAACATTAATATGTCTCTACTGTCAAAAGATAGTGTTGTCAAGATTAATTTTCTACCAAGAATACTATTTCAGTTAAATGCTACCTTTTCAAATATTCCCCAAAACTTCTTCCTTGCCATGGAAAAAGCTATATCAAGATTCTTATGGTATCCCAAATCTACCAGAATTAAATATGCAAAACTTGTACTCGCCAAAGATAAGAGGGGATTGGGGTTACCTGATTTTAAGCATTACTATAGTATAATTACTGTATACAGACTAATGCAAATAATAAACTATGACTCATATATAAATACTTGGACACCCCAGTGGACCAAAATCTGGTATTAACAGTTGAAATCCCTTGGCTGTAATATCAAATCCTTACCATACTTGAATTTAAACCAGGCTAGCATATACATGAAGAATTTACACGCACTAAGTAAAAACATGATTCTTACAACACAGAAACTATTTAAATCATTGCAATTAGCCGACGCTTTTGCCCTTATACAACCATTACATTTAAATCCTAATTTACTAATAAATAATAATCCAGTAAATCTAACAAACTACCACCTGATAAAAGACTATACAATATGGGATATATACCAATCGAAAGACTTTAACACGGGGCAAATGAGACTTGTACTCAAACTTCCTATGAAATATAGTATTATCCTTAACCAACTTCATCATCTTATAAATGCTAAATTCTCTCAAATACACACTGACTTACAGAACATAGATTTAGTTAAATTAATACTTGAAAATCTTGAGATTAAAGGGAAAACAATTTCTAGGACTTATAAAATTGTAATGAGTGCAAAACATCAGAATTCTTTATTATTTTCAAACTATTGGCAATCGAAAAATCAATCACTGACTGAAGAAAATAAGAAACTAGCCATTGAAAATACAATCAAATTCATTCCTTTCATGAAACTTTTATATGCACAAATTATGGTAAATAACAATCTATGTTATACCTTATCTAAATTAAATAAATTCAATCATAACTTTTCGCCTATATGTCCCCATTGTCCGGATCAAACAGCTGATATTTTACATGTCATGTGGAACTGTACTAAGATACACAACTTATGGTGTTCCTTGAGAGTAAGATTAGAGAAGATGGGATATGAAGAATCAACCCTTACTTGGGAGACAGCTATATTGTACATTAATATTAATCAACTCCCAAAAATATTAAAACATGTCTTTATTACGATGTGTGCCCTTATTAAATTCTTTATTACAAAGAATTGGAATGTCATGTCACCAATTACATGGGAAAATTTTAGCAATCTTGCTATCAAATATATCTCATCTCACAAATTAATTTATTCAAAAACAAAAAAACAAACGCTATTACCAAAAATATTGGGGTTACTTGCTAGATATAATTCTTGACAAATAAAATTTGCCTACAAATTGTCATGAAAAGCTAACCTTTAAATAAGAAATGAATGTAGTATAACCAGTCTTTCTTGCATCTTCTCCTTTTTCTTAGTATATGTGTAACTAGATATTGTATATGTGTAACTAGATATTTTCTCTAAACATACAAATAAATGGTTAAATTTCTATTTTTTACTTTACATAAGAATTCTCATACTTTGCTTGACGATGTAGTGACTTCTTGTGTATATATTGTGTATATATATATATATATATATATATATATATATATATATATATATATATATACATATATATATATATATATATATATATATATATATATATATATATATATATATATATATATATATATATATATATATATATATATATATATATATATATATATATATATATATATATATAATTTTCTCGGAACAAGATTGTTGTCTGTTTTCTTTAGATAGGTATTTGTATTGTTTATTTGTGTTTTTGAGTTATCGTATTGTTATTATTATTTGAAAAAAGAAAATTGAAATAAAGAGATTTTGGGAAAAAAAAGGTTCACATTTAGGGATATAAATTATCTTGATTTTGAGCAAAAACAGAACCAGCTTTTGGCTAGGAAGTCTTTCAGAATGGTTTTGAAGGATGAGAGAGAGGTATTGACCTTATGGATACAAATAAGGAGTCCCAAGCCTTAGCAACATGGTACAAGTACAGAAAATGCCCAGCAGATTTGATAGGTTTATGGACAGATAAGAGTTTTTCATCATTAGATCATAATGACTGACTGGAGGCGTAGCTGTGTAGATTGTTATTTAGTTATTATGATAGAATGTTACAATGTTAAGGAACTCTGAGGATAACAAAGTTGTTCTCTTATGTCCAAAGGTGTACACTTTTGGAGCTTAAGGTGTATTGAATAGTGGGGTTTGAGGGGGCTGGGAGTGTTGAGGGGCTTTCCCCTGCAAAAATGTACAATTTTGCTTCTATTTTTTTAGTAAGTTATCTGAGTTGTTCATTTTACAGAGGCAATGCTTTGTGCAATGATTATATATTGTTAGAAGTCAAAAAAGTTTTATAGTTTGCTATAACTGCTTTTAGGTCCAAAGTCCAACTACAAATGTAATGTCCTTAGTAATGAAACTAAACTTTCTTTGCTTACCAGTCATCCAGTGATAACTTAAACTGTGTAAGAAAACCAGAGCTTTTCAAATGAGAGGAAGCTTGTTCCATAGTCTTAAGATCAGCTGAGTAATAAATTTCTCTATATTTGCAGTATTATTGAGTGGAACAACATGGAAAGGCACTTAATGCATTGTGCTTCTAATATTAACCATAACTTCTGGACGCAATACAAAGTAATATAGTTATAGAATCCTTAAAAATTAGCAGCTGTGTTTGGCCTGTTTATCTGCAAAATCATGGAGTTAATCAATTAATTCGCGAGATGTGAGCTGAAACTAGGTGAAGGAAAAAATACATTATTTCAGCCACCTAATGCAGCTTAGTTTCAAATGTCACCCTAGACATGATAGTTTGACCAATATAAGATCAGCATTTCACTTATACCAAACATCATGAAGGAAATGTAAATCCTTCCTTTTGATTATAATATTATGTAATCCTGTTTTTGCACCTTTTCTACTAAAATTATTTTACCAGTTTGAACATTGTTTTACTTATGTAAACAGCTTCCATCCACCCTTTACAACATATCATCTGTATAGATACTTTTGTCCATATCTATTCTCTGAGGTGACTGCATCAGGGCTGATGGCTTATTTGTACAATGCTCCCATGATATGCTACTCAGTCCTGTAAAATTTTTCTTCGTTTTTTCCTATTTTTTCTTTCTCCTGTTTTTCATCTCTGCATCTACTACAATTCGGTATAGTATAATTTCTTTTCACTGCTGTTAAAATTGGCACTTTAAGTCAAAC
Organism: Protopterus annectens; assembly: GCF_019279795.1. Classification (NCBI taxonomy): domain Eukaryota; kingdom Metazoa; phylum Chordata; order Ceratodontiformes; family Protopteridae; genus Protopterus; species Protopterus annectens. The sequence goes on along the minus strand of NC_056725.1, from coordinate 672,174,219 downwards.
TCCTGTCTTTTGCTAGACTTCAGAGATCATTTTATTTCAGTTAACAGGAAAATTTAATAAAGTTGAGTTCAGCTGCCCTTAGAATGTAATGAATGGAATCAGTTTTCAAGCATGTTTCAGATATAAAGGTAAAGATGTGGTTCTGTCAACAGTGCTGATAATTCTTTACTGCTCTTCTCTTACCAGCATAGACATATGCAGATGAAAAAACAAGCCAATCAGATACTAAGAGTTTACAAACAGATGCAATTTTTTTCTTTTATTTACGTTAGTTACTCAGTCATAAATGCCGCGGTGGTGCAGCGGTAGCATTGTTGCCTCACAGCAAGAGATTCTCCCGTTCAGTTCTCAGCTGGAATGCGGGGAGTGCCTTCTGTGTGGAGTCTGCATGTCCTCCCTGTGGTTGGGTGGGCATTTGAAAGACATGTGTAAATGGGCATGCCTTCATTGAAGGTTGAATGTTGAGCTGGCACCTTGGCATTTGTGAAAATCTACTGCCAATCATTAGCGGACCGGAGTTCCGCTGTGGTGACCCCTAACCGGGAAAAGCCAAAAGACAACAACAACTCAGTCATAAATGCACTTGGCCAACATTTACCAAAATAACACACTGAAGTATGTCAAACCCACCCAGGTGGGCCCACCCCCCTATGCACGTATATACACACACACACACACACACACACACACACACACACACACACACACACACACATCTATCTATCTATCTATCTATATGGGTCTACTTCTGTAGACTGAATTTACACTTAATCGAATTTCAGGTTCTGGACATGACAACACTGAAATTTCAATAAACCAAACCTGAACATTGCCGATTCTTTACAGGGAATTGTTACACTTGGCCAACATGGGGAAATGTGCCCTTTCCCCAACTGTAGTGTTGATCCTGGAGTTGGTATATTTAGTTAGGGTGTATGTTGTGGCTGCAGCCCCCCCCCCGTATTGGAGGATGTGGGGGGCATAGCCACCCACCTGGGTGGGTTTGACATACTTTTTATTGTTTTATTTTGTTATATGTTGGCAAGTGTCTTCTTTTCCTGTAAAAAACTTTGGTAATGTGAAGATTTGGTTTATTGCAATGTAGGTGTTGTCAGCTCGGTAATCAGCAGTTCGGGTAAGTGTAAATTTGGTCTACCAAAGTATATAAATATATATATATATATATATATATATATATATATATATATATATATATGTGTGTGTGTGTGTGTGTATAGCTACATAATAAATATATATATACACACACACACACACACACACACACACACACACACACATATATATATATATATATATATATATATATATATATATATATATGTGTGTGTGTGTGTGTGTGTGCCCACAGACACATATATAAAAAAATCAGGTGAATAATCAAGCTCCTGATGTACCTACTCTTTCACATAATCTTTGTCAATGTTTCTACTTCCAACTAGTTCACAAATGAACCATCAAAATTGCATCAAAAATTAAAGCCCACTGCAACTGCCTGTGACAGTCTACCTGGTGAATAACTTAAAATGGCAACTCAGGCTATTGCATTTCTAGGTACATTTCTGATCAAATGATCCATGTCTGAAAACAAAGCCTGCAAACTATGGAAATAATCATTCATTATTCTATTGCACGAAGATGGATTCAAGACAGATCTTTCAAACAACAGACCAATTGCCATTTTATCTCTCCTATCATAAATTTTAGAAAAATACTTATCAACTATCCAATAGATAACTCGATTATGTACCTAACCCTACATGATTTCCATCCTCATCACAGCAAAACTACTTATTTGCTGAATTTTGTTAATATTGTCAACACCCACAAAAATGGTGGAAGTCAGTCCCTACCACCTTTCTACAGTTATCTAAATCTTTTCATGCTGTTTTCTACCAGAAACTCTTGCATAAATTCTCATCCTCAACAACTCTTCACTGCATTGGCTCCATAGTTACCTCTCAAGTAGAGTACAACCAGTAAAATAGACAAATTATTTCTCCATCTTCCTGCCAATAAGTATTGGTATCCCAAAAAGACCCATACTAGGCCCCATACTTTTTAACATGTTAAGCAATGATCTCTACAGTACTACAAAAATGCTATATCTAATTCAATACTCTGATTATTTGACCCTAATCTGCTCTGTGAAATCTCTCTCTAAACTTCAAGACCTTAAGAAACAATCATTCTTATCAATTTAAATATGGCTAAATAATTCACAACTATTTCTAAATCCTAAAAAACTAAATTACTACTTTTCATCCCACAACACAGCTCTGCAAGCAATACCATAATAGAGCAAGTAAACTACAAAAAGTTATTGGGTTTCATCACAGATGATCGGTTTAAATTCAACCACCATGAATAACATATGGTTAAAAAAATTGTCAAAAACTAGGTGCATTATACAGAGTAAAATCCTACCTCACTGACATAGTTAGTAGATGTATAGCATCTAGTTTTTTACTGCCGTCACTCCTGTATGCTGCCCTGTTCTTTACTAAGCTTCACATTTCTCAACTATCCAAATCTGAGCGATGTTAAGGCAAATACACAGTAAACTATAACAATATAACACACCACTGCCTCTCCCTCAGAGAATTAAAGTGGTTAGAACTACCACATCAACTACCCCTTTCTCAGCTAAGTACAATACGTACTTCTCTATAAGCCAGAGAATTGACAAGCCCTTAAAAACTTAATACAACGATACCCCCCAACAGAAATTTACACTGTAGAGAAAAATCATTAATCGCTAAAACCAAATCCTCTAATACTGCAGCTGCCTCTTTTTTCAAATAGTGTAGCTAAACTATGGAACCACATTCTACTACCACTGAAACCCATTCAGAATGCAAATGTATTTATTTATTTATTTAATTAATTAATTAATTAATTAATTAATTATTGTTTGATTGATTGATTGTATTTTTTGACTGGGAAAATCTGACTGGGCACAGAGTTCAGTTTGCAGTAGTGACCTGGGGAAAAGAGATCCAAATGATACATATTAGCTAAAGATTTACACATACTGTAGGGAGAAAAGAGCATTGTACATAGTGTAGTGAATAAAGACATTTTGTAGTTTATACATGGTATAGAAATGTCATTTTAACTAATAAATGTATGAATAATTGTTAATGTATATAATTTAACATCTGATCATATATTATACTGAAGGTCTGTTTAAAAATGTTTGTAATATGTAATGCAAGCTTTTTTCCCCTGGACCTCCACTTTTTGACAAAACCCAGTTGGACTAACCTGGTAAACAAAAGCAAAATAAAATAAAAATAAAATGCATGCACTACAGATGTTAAACTAAGCAACTAAAAGCATGTTTTTAAACAACCCACATGTAATACTTGTAATACAGTGGCTTTGCCAGTTTTGAACACTAGGAGAGGAGTGGAAGGGTAGAAAGTCTCCAAATGAGCCCAGGTTGTACAATACAGGCCATATAGCATATAGCATATATAAGATTTACAGCAGCAACAGGGAGTCATATGTGTTTTTTAGTACTGAGAGCAGTAATCTCTTGAGATCTGCTTATCTTAAACCCTAGGGGGAGGAGATCTCAGCAACTTAAAGTGAAAGAAGATGATTTTGGAAGAGTGGAGTTGTTGTAACTGTAGAATATGCTTTCCCTCTGCAGGAAGCTGAAGTGTTTCTTACACTATGAAAAGCTGAACGGAAGTACCTGTGGGTCTTGATAACATTTTCAAACAGCTTTGATAGTCCCTGTAAGTTTAAACTGTGGTGCACAGCAAGGAGGCCATTCTGGACTGTTATATTTCTCCAGAGCTGTACTGTTTAAGTATTTGATCTACTCTTTCTAACTGTTTTTCCAAAAAGTGCACATTTGTGTTTATTGCCCTTGTAATACACCCATGTTTAATCTTGAAAAGCTAATTGTTAAGCACATTTCTTTAACTAATACTTGGCAGAGGACGTGGGTAGTTTATGTTCCCTACAAATTACCACCTAAATGTGTACAAGAATGAAAAATGAATGATGCTTTAAATTGGGAAGTATATACTCCTCAGTGACTGAGAAGGAGGGCAAAAAATGCTACTCTAGCTGCAGACACTAGAGCAGGGGGATCTAAGTGGAGCAGGTCATGTAATATTTTAACTGCTTTGCCGGTAAAGGAGACCAGCTACAGGAATCACAAAGGTAGAAATGCCTTGAAAGAACCCATGTTGTACTCAAGAGGATGTGCTTTTGACATGCAAATTTTACAGATAGATAAACATAGCTTTGTTTTATCCCTTAGTTCAGTAGGCTTGTCAGATGTTCTTACCTCGGTTCCTAGAGGGATTTCTGTGGAAGATGAAAGAGTAGGACTGTTTTCATGTGAAAGAATAAGAGATAAAAGTTGTCGTAGCTATGACATTTGTTTTGTCTGTATGGAAAATTGTTTAAAGTCTTCTCCATCTGTGAATCTGTTACTATATATGCTGTGAAGGTGCTTAAAACAAAGAGCTGTGATCCTTGGACATGTGTGCCAGCTTTAGACACATTATCTGCATACTGTGTTGCATAGTGAGACCATGCATTAAACCTGGAACTTGCTCCCTATAACAAATTGGTTATCACCCAACCTCTCTATGTTCAAAACATCCTTAAAAAAAATTTAATTTGCATGCTTCGTGCCAGGCTAGTCTCATCCTATAATCCATTTTTCTCTTTCTCCCTACCTTCACCTTCTAACCAGAGTTTTACCTCTCACTCCACATTCTTGAAGCCACCCTTCATTTCCTCCAGTTATCATTTTTCAGTTTGACCTACTATCCCTCTCCCTTCACTTCTCCCATTTACAATAATTTTTCAATTTTCTGACCTATTATTCCATCTCCTGTCTAACTACAATCTCCTGTTCCACTTCCGGAAATGTTACTCTCTTGCTATGCTATTAACGTACATATATTTAAAATACTCTTGTAAATTCTAAATCTCTCTCTCTTAATATTATATGCATACTTTCACTTCTTTTGTATGCACGTATTCCTTTTTTTACTAACCAGTCTTTGCTTGCTCTCTCATCTCTCTCTTTGTCAACTTATTAATAATACTTTTCCCCAAATAACGAGCACTCTTTCAATCTCATTTGAATTCATTCATTTTCCTTACATATATCATGTTACTTACTAGCATCTTCCCCATCACTATGAACGTACACTAATGCATGTAAATGATTTTCCGTTCTGTTTCTAGCAGCCGCACGTGTAATTGTTTCCTTGTGTCTGTTAAATTAAATTGAGCTAAGGGTTGGTAGGCAAATCAAAGGCAAAGAAGCTCCTCGGCTAGTGCTCATTCCTACTGTGGATACGAATATCTCGGGAACCCTCAGGATAGGTTGTAGTTTTTGCAACTAATATGCATCAAACTGTTTGAATGGAGTTTTAATTCTAATAGTGCTATCACGGACACCAGTGCAAGCAAAGGTTTATTGTTCGTTTTCTTTAAGAAATTGCATATGGAACTGTTTCCTCTGTGTCCACTATTTTAAATTTAGCTAAGGCGCGGCAGGCACCGCACAGACATGTATTTGGTACATTTTTATTAGCAAACTGTTTAAACTGAATGATACTTAATTGTAAAGACTAGCGTCCATACTTAGGTCCACTAACTGACCCCTTTAAACATATACACAGAATGTTAAAGACTCCAATGTAATGTCAACTTTGCCATTGTTTGTAACTCTTATACCCTGTTTGTCTGCATATAGCCTAATAGTTTGTTGCATAACAGTCTGAATTATTTGCCTAACTTAGAATTGTGTAGCATTTAACAGCATAGAGGATGTTTGTAGGACTAAATGCATTCAACAGCATAGAGGATTCTTGTATGACTATATGAAGAATTGCATGTCTCCACATTGTGGATCTTTTAACATTTTGTTCCCTCTCTTCACTTCTTTTCATAGCTTGTAACCCTCCTGACAGGATTAACCTCCCCAGATACTGTGCCCCTTGGCCTGGTCAAGACCTACAGAAATAACAGACTTCATACTCAAATTATGTTACCTCATCCCAGCACTGAAAAGGACCACTGTCATCCATGTGCTGTACTTGCCTAGGAAGCAGGAACTGTAATAAAAGAGTATGTGTTATCTTCTACAACTGTAACCAATTCCTGTTTTATTAGCTTAAGTGAACGGTCCCTACTGGGAATACCAGCAGCCATAGTCTCCCACTCACTATCCTCTATACCATCCATTACTCTACCCTCTATCTTACCCCATGGCTTTCTAGTGTTTCCTCTCCTTTACCAATAACTCTCCCAATCTTCCCCCTGTGATATCTCAAATTGTTACAAGGAATAACCACTAAAGGGCAGTATAACACTGACACCCCTGTGTGTCATTGCATTTAGTCTTATCTTTCTTCCCTTCCCCCCACTGATAAGCCCCTGACCTCCTTGTATACCTTACCTTGAACTTACCTTTCACATCTCTGATTGTTTTCCTCACTACTTGGCTCTACCCGCTCCGTTCGCCCTGCGGGCTCACTCCGCTCCCCTACCCTACCCCCAAATTCCACCCACCCCCACATCACTTACACTTATACCTGGCCTGTCCCTCCCACAATTAACTTACAACCACTGAACATCCTTCCCACCATCTACATTTCCTGTAACCAATCATACCCTTACTACCCTCATACACTTAATTACATCACTCTAATTCATTCCTGTCAATCAACCAATTTCAATCAAAATGAAGATCTACCTCCAGCAAACAACCCTACTACTCCTCCTAGCATTTATCTACCATATTACTTGTTACAACTACCCATTACAAAATAGCTCTTCCTTCACCCATAAATCCACATTCATTATATCTCCCATCCCTTCTATATATTCCCTCACAATAAGCCCCTCCCTATTCAACATCACTGCTACTACGTATACCTTTCTTAAAACAATCAGTACCAGCCCCAAATCAAATATTACACACAAACACATAATAATATTACAAAAGATAGTAAAAACTCTACAAAAACAAAAACGTGAACTATTAAATGATGGAGATATCCACCCTAATCCAGGCCCTTATGATACCAATCTTACTACTAATACTAAACCTACCAAACTAACCCAAATCAATACCAGACCAACAAATAGTCTACTCATTCTAAATCTAAACATCAGGAGCATCAACAAAAAGATACACGAGCTTCATGCTCTAATCTCACAATATCTCCCAGATATAATCAGTTTAACAGAAACATGGCTAAAACCAATCACCAAGGATACAGAGTTACTACCACCTGGATACAGTATCCTTCGTCAAGATAGACCAAAGAAGAAAGATGGTGGCATTGCTCTACTTTATAAAAACACATTATCCATAGCTAAAACTGAGTTGACTTTACCCCCTCTGGACAAGGCAGAAATACTGCTAACTAAGCTCAAAATAGGTAACAACAAAACTATCAACTTAGTTATAGGCTATATCCCCCCAGGCAATAATATCCCCATCATGGAAAATCTACTCCAATGGCTATCACAAACCATGCCACAAGAAACTTTTCTGTTAGGGGACTTTAATATTGACTGGCTAACATGCTCTTCCCGGACTCCCACTAATCATATAAACTTACTTAACTTCTCTCAACTAATCAAAGAACCCACTAGAATTGACAGAAACAGTAAGAGAGAATCCCTTTTAGATTGGATTCTACTAAACAAAATACCTTGCTCATATTTAGCAGGTACCCTTCCTGACTCACTAAGTGATCATCAAACTACCTTTCTACTCAAATACAACTCCCACCACCCCCAAACCCCTATACTTCAAACAATAAGAAACAAAAAAACACTTTAACTTACCAAACTTCTTACAAGACCTACCGCTCTACAACTGGTTGCAACTGTATTATCTACCCCTAGACGAAGCTATCAAACACTTCAACTCTACCTTCCTAGAGATACTAAACAGGCATGCTCCTGCAAGAACTACCAGAATTAGATCTAAAACAGTTCCACGGCTATCAAGGGAAACAAGGCAAAAAATAAAAGAAAGGAATAAAGCCTGGACAGCTTGGAGGTCCAACAAAAACCCAGCAAAACAGCAAACATACCAACAGTTAAGAAATCTTACTAAGAAACAAGTTATGCAAGATAAAATAAATTACTTTATCACCCATCAAACCCAACACTCAAACAATCCAAAAAAATTCTGGGCAGGCTTAAATAGGTTACTACACTGGAAAAACCACTACCCCACCTCCAACAACAGGCCTAACAAAAGAAAATATAGCTGAATCATTTAACTCATTCTTTACTGAGAATGTACTTGCCCTTGCCCAAAACCAAACCTATTCAAATACTACAAGTGCCCCTCCCAAACCTAACAACTGCCCCACATTTAAGCTACAACCCACTTCAACCTCTTATATAAGAAAACTACTATCCCAACTAAAACCAACTACACTAGGAGCTGATTCCCTCCCCAATGAATTCCTAAAACTAGCAGCTAACGAAATAGCAAAACCAGTCTCAATCCTAATAAACAGATCCATCTCAGAAGGTTCAGTACCATTGATCTGGAAAACTGCCTATATCATACCCCTACACAAAGGAGGTAAATCCTATGACATATCAAACTACAGACCAATAGCAATATTATCCCCACTTGCTAAAATACTAGAAAAATGTATTCACCATCAATTAATGACACATCTTATTGATCAAGAGTTCATATCTCATACACAGCATGGTTTTCGGCCAGGACATAGCACAGCCACAGCCCTGCTAGCATTCATAGATACCATTAACCGCAACAGGAATAATGGTAAGCTTTCTTCTGCCCTCTTCCTAGACCTATCAAAGGCATTTGATATGGTTAACCATGAAAAACTAATCTCCCATCTAATAAACCTAGGATTAGATAACTTATCAGTCTCCTGGTTTAAAAACTACCTCTACAATAGACAACAGGCAGTACTATGGAATAATAACTTGTCTCCACTCCTACCGGTAACACTCGGAGTACATCAGGGATCTATACTAGGCCCCTTGCTGTTCTCAATCTTTACAAATAATCTTCACTCAGTCGCAAAAGGTTCAAGCCTTATTCAATATGCAGATGATTCAACTATAATATGTAACACCCCCACTTTACAAGACCTCCACAAAAAGACACAGGATAACTTTCACTCAGTGGAAACATGGCTCACTGATAATGGCCTGATACTCAACCCCAAAAAACCAAGCTACTATTATTTCATCCCTCAACCACTACTGCCCCCACCTGCACCTTTACTATCCACTCTAATAATGGTAACCCCATATCACCTGAAACCCAAACAAAACTACTAGATATTACTATAGACAACAAGCTCAAATTTGATGCACACATCAATCTGGCCATTAAAAATACTAACAAAAAGCTAGGTAGCCTCTACAAACATAAAGCATTCCTGACCCATAATGCTAGAACTACTATAGCATGCACACACCTTCTCACAACACTACTGTACGCCTCACCCATCCTGATTAACTTATCCAAAACAGAAATCAACAAAATGACAACCTGCTACAATCAGATAGCCAAATTTGCTAACAACAGCTCCTACAGAACACATCACTGCCTAAACCTAAAGCAATTGGGCTGGATAGAACTACCTAACTTACTTATTTATAATCAGCTGGTTACTGCTCACAAGATACTCCATCAACAAAATATATCACCCTCACTAACTAATATTGTCCAACTATACTCCTGTCCTAGGCAACTCCGCTCAACCGACAAATTACTGTTAACTGTTACTAGATCCAACAACCATGCCGGAGACGCCCTTTACTCTTCTTATGTGGCCAAAATCTGGAACTCCCTGCCTGCATCCTTATCCCTGATTATCTCACTACCTACATTTAAAAAAGCTATCTACAACTACCTCAACAACAAATGGTTATGTCCCTGTTCAATTCCAGACAAATGCCAGATCCACACCATTGCTATCGTAACCATTGTCCTAAACTAGAGTCCTATCTGTTACTTGCATATAAATGTACACCACATCAAAGGTTTGATAACATACACATAACAGTATTTGTCTGAAAAACATAAAACTGTTTAATGACTATTGTTAAATGTATCAGTCTGTAGACTATATCTATTAGTATCTGTTGCTTATACCTATAAGTGTCAATAACTAGATACCCTTATGGATCTAGATGAGATATATACCCAAGTGTGTCTTTATGTACTGTAAAAATTTGTCTCTTTGGAGCTTTGCTTGGTGTCCTTATGTACTGTAAAAAATTGTCTCTTTGGAGCTTTTCTCCCCGGGCCTCCACTGAAAATGGACATGTAGCCAGCTGGACTATCCCGGTTAACAAATGTAAAATAAATAAAATAAAATAAATAAAATGTGTGTTTCAATCTCTCTGTCTTTACCTCTTGTAATTTTAAACAAATTAAGATTATATCTATTACAATACAATCTAACAATTGCTTTGATTAATATGTATTATATGGTATTATACTTGTAAAAATGACAACCTTTGCAACTGTGTATAAATGACAGTTCATATCAAATGTCTATATTTGTTCTATTCTACAGTTTTGCTTTCATGAAATATCTTGGAGCTTTTCTTCCCTGGACCTCATCTGAAAACTGGTTATTGCCCAGGCAAACTTTTCCAGTAAACAGATACCAATAAATAAACATTTTTTATTCAGTAAATAGAAAACTTTTATTCAATAAATAAAAAAATCTTATTCAGTCTTTTTGGTATTCTATATTCTTAGATTGCTCTGTAAAATGACTGGTTAGTATAAAACAAGAAACCAGTAAATTCCAGTAATATTTTAATTAGCTTAGTGTGTTTGTTTTGGAGTAGTATACCATTCCAAGTCTTCTATTTGGTGTGTGATGAGACAGGTGACAGAGTAATATGAGTCATACTAGTAATATTTGGACCACATGACCACCTGGCAGCTGCAAAAATTGTCAAAACCCAGCTTGCTGTCCCTTGTTATCTTCCCCTAGGGACAGAAAATTCGGTAAACTCTAGATAAAACTGGCTAGGCTTATGAGGGCTCTTCAGGCATTAGCCTAGTAATCTCCTATGAAATCTATAGGCCTATACTAAATAATGGCTACTGACCACAACTTCTCAACATGCTGCAATTCAGGCCCCAGTCATAAACTCTAAGAAATAGTGATGATATTCATTTATACAAGCCCAGATTCACACTTGGTATGTTTATTTATGTATTTAGTTTTATTTACTTATTATGTTTGTTTACAGTGAAATTCTGACTGGGCACAGGACCCATCTAAGATGGAGGCACAGGGAGAAAGGCTCCAATGTACATACAACAGTAATTGATAGAGTGACATTAATATTTGAAAGGCAATAAAATGCAACAATCTTTACAACATTTTCAAAAAGGGAGGAATTGCATTTCAGATTTGATAAAATATACAGACAGCCATATGGTTGCTATTTCCAACAGAAAGCAAAATGTCTTACAAGCACTATAGTGATGAGAGAGCTATATTTGGGAAATGGAAGGCAGCATAGCTGAGGGTGAAGGAGTATAACAAAGGGGTGGGGGCAGGAGTGGCCTTAGGACAACTGGTGCCCTAGGCAAAAGGGCTCCACGGCACCCCCACCATACCACCTGGTGCCCCCATCCTGGTCTAGCTACACCAAAAAAAAAATACTGGAAAAGTGCCCCTGCTACAGCGGCGCCCTAGGTGGCCGCATAGTTGGCCTATGCCTAAGGCCGGCTATGGGTGGGGGGAGTACATTACAGTACAGGCAGGAAGAGGATATGGAGGGATGAGGTTGAAGAGGAGTGATGTGCTAATCTGGTGCAATACATTTGCAGAGCCACAAGTTGAGTAAGTGAAACTTTATCTGTAGTTTGAGTGACTTTAGCAACCAGTCCTGTCTCACTGTTAGGAGGTTGGAGTTCCAGGTCTTTGACACTTAATGGGGGTAAAAAAAATAGCCTGCACAGTTCTTAGATTTGGATATATGTAGAAGGACTTTGTCAGAAGAGTTGTAACCATATGAATCCGCTAGAGTGAGTGCTGAAACATGGAGAGTGAAGGGCCGAAATAGCAGACTGATATATACAAAGTCCAAGATGGCCATTTCTCAGAATATTCCCTTTTCTCTGAGGTATTGTGATCTCTGAATTAGTATAGATAAGTTCAGCGTGTGTGTAGGACTTGCCGTGCTCATCATGAGCGCAGGGGGGGACTTTTTCTCCTGAAAAAAAAAAGTCAAAGAGAGATGTTCAAGATTTTCTCTTCTCCTGGATTTTCAGTCTTTTCCCAGCATGTTGGCAATAAACATTAAGAGTGCCAACATTTCAATAGGGAGCCTAGAAAATTTCAGACTTCTATGTGGCTTGTATGTTTGTATAAGATTGGCTAGAGATGGACAGTCTTTTGGTTTGTTAACTAGATTGGGGATAATAGGGAGTTGGGAGTATGTGAGTTGGTGAGGTAGTTCAAGCCACTGGAGGTCTCTGAGGGCCAAACAGAGATGTGCTGGGGGTAGTTGACTGCAAAATTTGTGAACATGTAGCAGTGCTTGTGTTTGTTTAGTTGAGTTAGTGTTGGACTTTTGTCAGTATTGGTGCTGAGCAGACGACAGCAGGTAGTAGGAGGGTAGTGGTGATAGAACACCTTGTAGAGTTAGGGTTTTGGCCTATACAGTGTGCTTAGATTTTGGTGTGTTTTTTCACTGTTTGTTGAAAATGAAAGTTAAACTTTAGGTCTTCATCTATGTAAACTCCTTGTAGTTTCATTTGTGTGACAAGTTTTATTCAGGCATTGCTGGAAGAGGTAAAAGTGAAGGATGCTTTCTTTATTGTGAGGTGTTTGGGAATGAAAGGATTAGTTTTGTTTTGTTAGGGTTTAAAAATACCTGGGAGATAATCAGCCACTTTTCTATAGAAATGAAATATTCCTGGGACAGTTTTTGTAGGTAATCAAAGTTGTTTGCTTAGCAGATGATGGTAGAAAGTCTGTGTACTATACTTGGCATTCTTATTAGCCAGATCAAAGTCATTAACAAAGATGCTGAGCAGGATAGGTTCCCCCACTAGGGGGAATCCCAACTATGACAGGGAGAGAGGATGAGATGTTAGTGAGCCATTTTACTCACTTGAGACTGTTACAGAAGTAACTAGAAAATGAGGACAGAGAGGAATTATCAAAGCCTAGATTATAGAGTTTTTTAAAATTATAGAGTGGGAGACAGTTTTGACCTCTTTGGATAGATCAAGAATGAGAGCATATATATGTCTGCCATCATTTCTCTTTGTGTTGACCGTATTAGTGAAGTTAAGGAGGGCAGTGGAGACATTGTGGTGGGGACAAAAACTATGCTGTGAAGGAGTGAGGAGTACATTTTGAGTGACACAGTCTAGACGTTGACTCTGAGTAGACCTCAAGTATTTTGATAGTGGGGATAGCATGGCAATGGGTCAGTAATTGATGAGTTTAGTAGAATGGCCACCTTTGTGAATGGGGAGGATGTGACTTTTTTCCCATTGTAAAGGTACATAAGATTCATTGATAGAGCGGTTTCTCAAAATGGATAGAAGGTAGACTCTATCCATTGTTGGCATTTTTAGTTATTGAGCAGGTAGGGTTTCTAGTTCTAGGGAGGTACATTTTAGTTCAAATAGAAGATTTCTGATGATAGCAGTGGGGTCTATTTGGGCAGAACAGTATAGGGAGCTATTAGAGTTTACAATCTGTTCATGGTATTGTTTTGTGTAGAGCTGTTGAGTAAGGTAGAGACTGATTTAATAAAGTTAAGCGTTAGTTCAACTGGCATTGCTAATGGATTTATTAGATATGAGTGCAGGTGAAGGCTGTGTTGAATGGCCAGGATTTAGAAACTGATTTATGGAAGACCACAATAATTTAGGGATTTCATGATTTTTATTTTGGAGGTTAATAAAATATGCTTTTTATTTTTAATATTTTTTGGGTTGTTTAATTTAGTATATGTCAGGCAACATATTTTAAGTTTCACATGATCGTTTCTGCTTCCGGATAGCCAGGGGGCAGGATTTGACTAAGTGGAATAAGTTCATTTAAGATTTTTAGGAACAAAATATTGAAGGGAGATACAGCATTCTTGAGTGATAGGTGCTTTAGTCCAATATACTGTCCAGTTATACTGTTTTAGGTAAGAGACGGATATGTCTTTGCTGAAATTTGAGGTGCCATGAGTGTTTTTTTTGGATTTTTGTTTGCTTTCTTATGGTGAATGTAGAGAGATGATTGCTTTAAGAGTCTGAGCTGGTCCTAAAATTAGAGATTTTACCTAGCATAGAAGTGATTACCCAGCTTATTGTGGTACTCTTGTTTTTATTGTTAAAGTGAGTAGGAGTAGGGATCAGTGGTGTTAGTCCATATAGATTTATGGCATGGGTTGGATTGTTAGAGAGAGAGAGAGAGAGAGAGAGACAGTGTCAATATTGAAGTCACATAATAACTAGTTTTTCATGGGCAGTGTTGGATGCTACCCTGCAGAAGAGATCTTCTGTTATGCTATCATTGTTTCCAGGTGGAATATAAACTCCTCACAAAGCACATACAGCAGCTGAAGAGACCACAGAGGTTCCATTCCAGGAGAATCCAGGGCATCAAACATTTACCCTACACAGATAGGCTAAAGACCCTGTCCCTCTACTCAGTCTCCTACAGACTCCTCAGATGTGACCTCTGTCTGGCATACAAAGCAATCTTAGACCCAGCCATGATGGAACTGCTGCATATCCACAAGTCAAGCTCCAGTCAAGTAACCCTCATGTGCTACCTCAACCTGATCTGCGACATCAACAGGACTTGTTGGGGAGACAGATTTGTGACCCAGAATCTCCCCCTTTTGTGGAATAGACTCCCTCTCCACATCAAGCAACGTACCTCATTAACCCTTTTTAAGTGCAACCTGGATAACTGGATGGGAAACAGAAAATACACCCCTGGGATTCCACCTGTGTCCCTGCTGGACAGTGGGATCAGGTGCTGACTCATTGGAACATGGGCTAAATTCTTGGCTAGACGTGTAAAGGCCTCAGGTCCAATAGCCTAGAAACTTCCTATGATCCTATGATCCTGTTATGTACAAGGATTTGTGCTGATTTAGTTTGAGAGTAGATATGAGGATTTTAGTTTTGTTGAATTGGGCAGGGGGTGGATGTTAGAGATGATAGAGCTGTAGAGTGTTTTTAGAGTATTGCAAGTCCAACGACCCTGTTATGTTTTATGTCTGCCCTGAGTATCTTATAATCTGGAAGGAGTATATTATTATTTTTTGCTTCAAATTTTTAGCCATGTCTCTGTTATTACTACAATGTCTGGGAAATGCAAGGCAAACCATGCATGTAATTCTAGTAGCTTGTAATAGATGCTTCTGATGTTAATATGGATAATAAGCAGAGCAGATGAGTTTATGTAGTATAATATGGAAGTAATAGGACTGACAGCGGTAGTAGGGTGGGGTGATTGAGGGGTAGAAGGTGGGATGGGCTTAGGGAGTATGCCACCACTACATTTTAAGTTTTAAGTTTGAAAGAGCTTTCTTGAAAATAGATCCAACTGAACAATATAAAACAACTACTAAATTTCAAGAAAAGCAAACTTTTTTATGCTCAGGAATATTTGTTGTCCACCTCAGACCTGCAATTTCAGAAGGAAAATGGAGAGGGGGAGATTATTACAGCAAAGAAAAGAGTTAAGTATGATTTCTGGGTAAGTGGAAAGATTTCATAAGATAGTAAAAAAAGTAATTTATTCCAATTTCAAGCTTAAACAAAATGCTTTGGTTTGGTAGTTGTACATGCAGTGAGGTGGGCATAGTGTTGTTGGGTGATTCTGGCCATATACACATGTGGACTGATGTTCCAATTGCATCAGCCGACATGTTTGCTTGGCCAGAATTGCCTGATTTGTCTTGTTTTCATTAAATCTTGTTTGCTTAACATGCTGTGGAGGATTATCTGAATGGATGTTGTGCACCAGGAATGGTGAGCAAATCATGAAGTGCTGTAATTGACACACAGCAGGTAGAGATAAAGTGGATTTACAGCATGATACTGTTGCCTGTGGTACTATAAGGAGTAGGGCTAACACTGACGCATCAATGGAATGGAGGATTCACTAGCATAGGATGAGGTGCATCACTTTATAATAGGTTACAGCATAGCACATGACACTGAAGATTGGCATACATTCACTGCTTGCATTGGACATATATATATATATATATATATATATATATATATATATATATATATATATATAAATAATGTCTCACTATGAGGCAGTGGTCAAGAATGTAGCTTCCCTGGCATGAGGACACCAAGCAGTCATAACCAATAAGGAACTGGGAGATGGCAGAATGGTGCAAGTTTGTTTAAAAAAAAGTACACATGCAGAACGAGTATAGTCAGGGCATTTTGGGCTGATGGACTCTGTAGTTTAACAAAACACTTCAGGGTTGAGGTGATGGAAGAATTTCACTTGATTTGATTGTGGAAGATCAAAGAATGTGGTATGTATTCCCACTCTATGTTTTCATTCTTTTTTTGTAAGGCATGGCAGTCTGTATGGCAAATAAATCATGAATATTGATATAGATGTGTAGAAATATTGGGCCCGAGCCTGGAGGGATGTCTACAAACTGTCAACTAAGTTTTACCAGGATGGCAGACGCCCGATGGGGAGGGTTCCCAATACATAGAGAACAATGGACAGTACAGCATAGTATGTTGGATATGACTTTGATAGCTAATTGCTTAGTTCTTTTTTTTGTCCGTGTACAGTAACATAACTTTGGTCAGATAATTTGCTTGTGGTTGTAGTCGATTTCATTTACTTATAGGAGCATATGTTTTTGGTATTGCAGCTGTATGCACTGGATAAAATGATGTAACAGCTAACAGCTGCAAAATTAAAAAAAAAACAGATTTTGCAAATGTGCTATGTTAAAAGGGAAACAATTTCTCTTCTCTGCACGTAGCCATAAGTCAGTAGTTCATTTCTTTTGTTACGTTTTCTTAATTGAAATGTAGAGGTGCTCCTGTCATTCACCTCTGCAGTGGTATCAAAATAAATATCTTTTCAAAAGCAAAATACATCACATCCCACTTAGCTCATAGTTATGCATTTTGTCAAAATTCTGAACAAGTTGTACTTTAATGTTTTACAGATGTGGCCTTGAGCTGCTGCATTATTGGTTCTCCCACTCTTAAAAGCACATTTTCTTTAATTATTATGCAGTTTGAAAATGCAAGATGCTATCATCTGCATAAATAGTCAGTAATAACTGATGCAGACTACTGCAGGCATTTCTGTAGCCTGTTCTATGGAAGCAGCAGTAACATTTCAATGTGCTCTGCATCAGGCAGGTTACCACCTTTACTCACTGCACAAACTTTACCCCTTTTGCTAATCAGAATCAAACAATTTAGTTGGATGACTGCTGCTGAGACTTGACGTATATGAAGTGCTTGGACAATACAGGGATGAAGCTGTGGGCTCAAGTCTTCCAGGGGGTATGTGTTTTGTAATCTGCGATTAGATAACTATATGCAAATCACTCTTTTGGAAAGTATGAGTTAATATTCATCAGTTTATCCACAGCCCCTTTTTACTCATTTTTGCATATGGGCTTGGAGTGTCACTTCAATTCACATTGCACATATATTTAGCAGCCAAAAACTCCACTGCCAGTCATTCTGCAGACCATTGTTCTGCTGTGGCGACCCCAATAGAAAAAGCTGAAGGAGAAGAAGAAGAAGAATCAATCAATCAATCAATCAATCAATCAATCAATCAATCAATCAATCAATCAATCAGTCAGTTAATAAATATATAAATACAAGCAAACAAAAATAGTTGACTATGTATCACAATAATTAGGTTCTTTTGCTCGTTTTTAATCACAGGTATTTTTCATGTTTTTTGCTTCCTTCCTATTGAATCTGAATCCCTTTATATTGAGGACTGGCCTGGTCTGGATTCAGATAGCTGTGTTTGGATAAGCTGGTGGTGGTCCCATCCCCAGAGCAATAATTGTGAATTCTGTGCCATGTCAACTGAACCAGAAAGGGGAGCTCTGGCAAAGTGTGTCCGTCTAAGGTATGCAGGCTACATGTCCCCTGCTTACTTGTCACCTGAACTGGTAGCACTAGGTTCCAGGCAGGTTCAGTAGAATCAAGTAGTGGAGCACTCTATGTATCAGACAGCATGTCCAGGGGCTAGGAAAGGACTCTACTAAAACTTAGTAAACAATATTCGCTGTATTCACTGTGTCATGCTGTGCTATATAGTTCTGTCCAGCTAAACCTCAGCATTACACACACACACACACACACACACACACACACACACACACACACACACACACATATATATATATATATATATATATATATATATATATATATATATATATATATACATATATGAAAAAAACACTAACACCAACATTACTTCCACCACAACCAGGTCGCAATCTTTCTTCAGTCAGTGTTTTCTCAGCTTTATGTGAAAAAATAAAGAAGCAAAGCTTAAAACTCAAAGACTTTAATGTGATAATAAAATAATACTAAAGAGTGGATGTGCGCTTTAGGGTTCTTGCAGCCCTTCTTCAGATCAATTTCATAAAACCGTGTTAAAATATTTATTAAATATTGTCCAGTCAACAAATATCTTCATCCTTTGTATAGCCAATTAAAGTTCAGAATTTCTTGACTGCTCTTAGCACACAAGGCTGAATAGCTATTGGTTATCTCTCTAACCTATAAACTTTCTATTTTCCTTCTTTATATCATCATTAAAATCCTTATTTATCAATTCTATGCCCATCAAAGGTAACAAATCTTACCAGAACATTTATTAAGCATTTTTAAGAGCCTTGTGTCTTAACTGTCTTGTTTAACATGTAAAATGTTCATATGCTCATCTCTATCATATATATTCATATTTTGTCTCCTTACGTAATATCGAAGGCATTCTGATGCTTGTAGATTATAAAAACTTCCTATCAGTTTTATCACTTCCATTCGACCTTTTTAGCTCTGTCTAATGTTTTCATCTCTTTTTGTATGAGATCGTAAACAGTTGTTATATTATTTAATGACGTTTTCTTAGTATCCATTACTTCCTACTATCGCTATTTACTGATTTCTGATTCACCAGTATCACAATGTAAAGTCCAGTTATAAGTGGATATCAGATCTTCATTCCATTGGTTGTTGTGGGGTATAATGCTTATTTATTGGGTGCAGCCAAGGCCTTCCTGTATAGATCAAATGCACTAAATCCCATCCAATCAAATTCATCCTATTTTTATTCGGAAATACAACACTGCTGCATTACAATAGTAATGTGTGTCAAACTACAGTATATAAAAGGAAGCATATTTCTCTGACATTCAAAAGATCACAGTATTCCATCTTATCATTCCTTTTCCAGAATTAAAAGCTTTAGTGAATATCCAGTATCATGTCATATCAAAGTTTCTCCTCATTCTGCCTCACATTCGCACTTATCATAACAATCTATTGATTTCTAATTCGTGAAGGACCGATCTTGTCTCCTGAACCTGATTGACTTCTTTGAATCAGTCTCCAGAGCAATGGACAAGGGTAAGGTGGTCTACACAGCCTATCTAGACCTTGCTAAGGCCTTTGACACCATCCCCCACTCTGGAATCATAGATAAACTTACTAAGCTGGGCATTAATCTGTACGTCACCCAGTGGGTTGCTAACTGGCTTACTGATAAAACCCACACTGTAAAAGTAGCTGACTCCAAATCCAGCTCCAGAAAGGTGACAAGTGGAGTACCTCAGGGTTCAGTTCTGGGACCGCTCTTGTTTGGCATCTACTTCTCTGAAGTACAGGCCAACACTAAGGGACTCTGGCTAACAAAGTTCGCAGATGACTGCAAACTGGGAGCCATTATTGAATCCCCAAATTATGTGGATACTCTACAAAAGGGCCTTACAGAAACAGATGTTTGGTGCCAGAGCCATGGGCTCAAGCTCAATGCCAAGAAATGTATAGTTATCCCCTTTGGGAAAAAACATGTACCCAGGAAATATCATACAGGTGACAGTACATTAAACACCGAAAGTGTGATAAGAGACTTAGGGACACAGGTGGACAGTGGTCTCACCTTTGATAACCACATCGCCACAACAGTCAGAAAATCCTTCTATGAGGCACACCTCATCACTAAGGGCTTTTCATCCAGAAAAAAGGAGGCCATTGTCCCACTGTACTCATCCCTCATTAGACCTATTATAGAATACAATGCCCCGTTTGGTATGTACCTCTCAAGACATCTGCAACAACTGGAAAGGCCGCAGAAATACCTCACTAAAACAATCACGGGCCTAAAGCAGATGCCCTACGCTAACCGCCTTAAAAAACTCCAGCTATACTCTGTCGTATATCGTCTACTCAGAGGTGATCTCTGCTTAGCATACAAGGCCATGTCAAAACCAGAGCTGTTGGACATGCTACACTTAAAGAAATCCCAATCCCTCAGAGCCACATGCTCCAGGGATCTAAACCTTGTCATCGCAATAAACAAAACATGCTGGAGAGATAGGTTCCTGACCCAGAGACTCCCTAGACTCTGGAATAGATTGCCCATACATGTCAAGCAGAGTGCCTCTTTGACCCTCTTCAAAAGGAACCTTGACGATTGGATGGGAGAAAGGAAATTCACCCCAGGGATCATGTCAGTCACCCTGCTAGACAGGGTCCAGGGAAGTAAATAGTGTGGGAAGAAATAACCAGGGAATTGTTATGGCTAGGCTTATATAGGCCCTAGGGCTGATTGCCTAGTACCAACCTATGAACCTAAGCCAGTGTCAAGTCTTCACTTCATTGGTTGTTGTTGGATATACTTCTTGTTTATTGGATGTAGCCAAGGTCTTTCTGTATTGGTCAAATATATTAAGTGCCATCCATTCAAGTTCTTCCTGTTTCTTATGCAGAAATACAACACCGCCGCATTACAATGGTAATATATGTCAAGATGTATAGCGAAGCAAGGATGAAGATATTTGCTGATTGGATGATATTTATTTAAATATTTTAGCATGGTTTTATAAAAATGATCTGAAGAAGGATTGTAAGAACCTGAAAGCGCTCATCCACTTTTTACTATTATTGTATTATCTCATTAAAGTCTTTAAGTTTTAAGCTTTGCTTCTTGATCTTTTTTTTGCATAAAACTGAGATTAACAGTGAACAAGGAAATGTGTATATATATATATATATATATATATATATATATATATATATATATATATATATATGTGTGTGTGTGTGTGTGTGTGTGTGCGCATATAAAACTTTTAATGCTGACACGTGTTTTTGAGCTGCAAATAAATTGAGGTCATGATATCCAAACAGTTGTATGGTCCTTTGTCAGGTAGAATGGAGAAGGGCAACCCAAATTTTTATTAAGTGCTAAACAATGCTATACAGATCTTTAAGAAGACTAACAATAATCATAGAGAATATTATGTTCAGAAAGTAGCAGAAAGTATTCTAAGAACTAAGCCAACACGGGAATGGAGAAAGGAGAATCTGCCAATAGGGATGACTGCAATTAGGGATACAGACAATAGGCAAGAAGGGGACGGAATTTAGTGGAGGAAAATGGCAAAGGAACCAAGGTATTGGGAGCACATAACTAGAGAGGGAAAGGTAATAGAATGGGAAGACACCAAGAATGTATTGGACTGCATGTTAGCGATTGCCTTCCATATCAAGGACTGATATCAGAGTACAGGCAAAGTGAAAGAAATACAATGGTCCTAAATGAAAGACCAGCAATAGTAAAGATTTTAGTAGCATTTAGAACAAAAGATGCTGTTAAAAAAGGCATGATAACTATAAGAATCAATCAGAGGAGGTTAGAAAGGATTGGGAAGAGAGCCTGAATAAGCGATTCATAAAGAAACAATGGGGGGGGGGATATATGTATGTCCCAAATATGCAATGAAATCTAGAAGATTTAGCATTTTTGATTGGAAATGTTTACATAGTTATTTTTATACCCCAAGTAGACTCCAAACAATTTTTCCTCAGGTAGACGGAAAATGTTGGATAGGTGATGGGGAAGAAAGAGGTAACTGGGAACGTATTTTCTGGGAATGTAATGAGTTGGCAGACTTTAAAGATTCCCTGCAGATTACTTTGTCAGAGATACTGGGTGAGCAAGTTGGTGTATTTTGGAAATGATTTTTCTGAGCTATGATACATAATCGGAATTGTCTAGATATAGTAAGGCCTTGCTAAATCTAATTATGGTGGCTGCCAAAAAAGCAATTACTAGAAAATGAAAAGCAAGATCTAAACCAACTGTACTGGAAGTAGACATTCAGTAACAGAGATAAAACAACTGGAATTGGGATCTTTAGAAAAGGGTAGGTGCAAACTACATAGAAAAAATGGTAATTGTTGGAACAATACTTACAAGGGAGGAATGAGTTTTAAAAGAAAACAGGATATGAATGAGTTATGTATGTCTGACAATGATTGGGTAGATTATAAGTGATGTATAATGTTTGCAATTAAAATTATGTCAGGATGGTTTGTGATGTATTATACTTGCAGCTAAGATTATGTCAACAAGGTTTGTTTTCATTTATACCTATGTCATAAGCAATAATTTAATAAAGGTGTTTCTTGTTTAAACTAAAGTGGTATACAGACATGGTTTAACTCAGTGGTACACTAGATCTTAAGTTCCACTGTACTAGTTGTTCCATTCCAAAATGTACAGGTTTGGTCTGTGATACTACCATAGTACAACAGTTATACAAATATAATAAAATGATTCCTAATCTATTACACTGTTGTAACATCTTACAGCACTGTGATGTGTGTATTATGCTTATGTACAATTCTGTATTTATAATTAAGTATTCATTAATAATGCATGTGCTTTTGTAAATGTTACTTAATGTTTTACTTATTTAGTGTCACCACTTGGGTATGTTTTGTATATGCAATCTTTGTTAAAGGCCTTAAAAGCAGTGTTTTATAAATATATATATATATATATTTGTATTCCTAAGTGCATGTCCTACTTGTCATTGTCATTGTTATTGTGGCCCACATTGTGGCTGAGAAGGTTCCCAGGCTCAGTTCATTTACTGAGTTAAAGTAGTATAAATCTAAATAAATAATAGATACAGGGAGCATATAGACAAATAAATACCCCACAGGTGTCTACATATGAGTCCTGTTCTTCATATGAGATTTTTATTACCTATCTTCCAAAGAAACAGACGTCGCACACACACACACACACACACACACACACACACACACACACACACACACACACACCAATTGTATTTAAAAACACAAAAGAAACTTAGAGAAAGTAATGAGCTGTAGTGTCAGAATTTCATGGATTTATTTGTGAATGGAGGTCCTTATCAAAATTAAACTGTTTAAGGTTTTTATGTGACGCATGCAAATTAATCATTTTGAGCAAGAAAGCATATGTATACTATTTAAAACACACATTTCCAGAGAAAGAATAACATGAATCCATCAACAGCCTGAAAAGTAATATATCTGGATCTTACATTAATTGACTAAAAAGAAGGGAACAGGTAGGAAAGAGAATTTATCTGGGTGCTCTTTTAGTGAAACATTAATCTGTTGTTAACCTTTTATTAGACTGATTTTTCCTCAGCTATTTTTTTCAAATGATATATAGTCATGATGGGCTATATTATTTTGTCAAGAAAGTAGGACAAGGATTGCTGACAGTTAAAAAATAAATAAATGATCTTCAGAAAAATAAATGTAGTGAGGAAGGCAGTAGCTAAATAAAAAGATTCTGTTAAAACAATGATATGTTGAAGTAACTTGGCTGCAGTCACATGTTCATAGGTTCTTACCAAGCTTATGGCCAAAAGTGACTATCAAGAAAGCTTAGCCAAATCACCCACTACTGGTGGGAAACTAGCAGTGCCCCCATTAAGTAGACTTTCTCCACATATTCCTGGTGAAAATTTGCCATTACACATCTTCTCATCCAGACTGGTTCTAAATTTTCTAGGGAAGTACTCTGCTAGATAGGTAAGGACAGCCTATTACCTAAGCTAATGCATACCCTGTTTATGTATCTGTCATATCATCTGGTCTTGTTGATGTGATAGTGTAGGTTTAAGTCAGCAGGATAGATGATTGCTTTACCTCTTGTTCTATTTAGGTGAAGAAGTTCAAAGAGTGCTGGTTCATTTATAGTACAGAAAGCTAAGCAGGGTCAACCCTCACTGTCCTTCAGAAGTCTGTACAATACTCACTAGGGCAGCAGAGCCATTAGTCTGTCAGAACAATTAAAGGTACTCAGACCTGAGATCTTTTAGGTGAGGAAATGTTGAGGTCTGTCAAGCTGGTTTAGGTGAATGGTGAGGAAAAAAGCAGATTCTAAAGGAAGTAAAAATTTCTGCTACCACAATAATATAAAAAAAGAAATGGGAATGGGTGGATATGATGATAAAGCAGGTCAGATGCATTGATTTTGCAGTACCTAGAATGCGAGATAGGGTGGCTTAAGACTGAATGATAGAAGCCACAAATGGAATACAAACACAGGGTAGGGAGCATGGTTTTGAGAAAATATAGGCCCATTTTAAATAATTAAATTTTCTATAAATTTTATGTGATCATAAACCTTAGAGGCAGAGGAGTAGATATGAAGTGGTATTTTATATATAGATTCTGAAAAAGCATTTTTAGGCCAGCTCTTAATTGCTTATAAAAATGTCAGAACTGCTAATATATATCTACTTGAGGAGTAGAGCAACAGAGCTATTAGTGTATCAGAACAACTTTATATTATTCTGTAAATTTGTATCTGTTGTATTTTGGTTAGAATATTTCTACATGCAGCATAGATCTTGCATGTGTTTTTATTTGTGTACGTTGATAGTGTGGTATAGATGCCATCATTTTATATATTGCTTTCTGCATTATTCAATCTCTGTAAAGCAAGCATGTAGTGAGGCCTGGTAATTTGAGTGTAATATATATTGATATATCGTACAAATCTATTGTGAATATGTGCTGATAAAGGGTACAGCTATGAATGAATCATGATATCAAGGGGATCTTTTCAAAGCAGCTAGCTGACAATGAGGGCAAAGAATTGCTTTACCCATGTTAAATCAAATTATTATATTCTGTTTACTTTTCACAAAATTTTCTATGCCATAAAATGTAACTGAAAAGTACATAAAAAATTGCCCCTTACCTTATATATATACAAATTCCACTATCACAGAACAGTGGTTAAAGTGGAAAATTTCCCTTATATTCTTATTGGTTCCCCACAAAATCTGTGCATTTTCAACAAACTGCAAAGAAATATAAAGGAAAGCCCCTCTGAATAAGTACATTAATCCAAACATAGGATAACCCAAGGTACTCTGGTCTATAAGGGCCTAGAAGAAAAAAAATAGAGTGGAGGTCTGGACATCACTTTAATTGTGAAAAATGAGTTTTGAATTTATATATATATATATATATATATATATATATATATATATATATAAAACATCTGCAGATATTAAAATGCTGTCAGTTTCTGGGGTTTCCTGGCTATGAATAAGTAAGCTCTGTGGTGTAGAGGAATAATGCCCTGACTGACACTAACCAACCTGGGTCTGAATAACACCCCAAGGGTATGACAAGATGGTAGTACCTGCTCACTCCTCTTTGGATGGATAGTGAGTTGTGCATGTCTGGTAGTGTAGTCTCCATCTTAAATCCCTGATGGAGACAGTGTATTACCAGAAGTAGTTTGCCTTCATACAGGCTGGAAGTTTGAGGCACACAGATGTGAGAGATATGCTGCCTGCAGCTATCCATTGCTCACCAACCATTGGGACATGTGGACATTTGCAAAATCTGTCTACAGTATTGTATGCCTTTGTGTTTATGCGGAGGAGAGTCATGAGCATGGTGTTTTAATACCAGTAATGGAAGGCTGACTTGTTATGCAGTCTGCATTCTCTTCTGTTGCAATGTCCCACCTAGTCTCAGACCTGACATGGAAATTATGACTATACAACCATTTTTTGTGCATTCAGTGATATAAACTTTTGCCAAGAATTCAGTAACCTCTTCTAATCTTTAGATTAAAATTGCCTGGCTAGTAAAGTGTAATCCTCTTAAATGTACATGTCATATGAATATACAACAAACATATTCACAATGAAGGAATTACTTCAGACTATTATAAGCTGCTTTCGGGTAATTTTTGTTTTGTTTGTGTTCCCTTATCATAGCTGTTAATATATATAATATACACAGAAGGATTTTGCATTGTTTTTGATTGTATAACTTGAATTGTAAGGATTTCTGTAGAGTAAAAATCACCTGCCAGTGTTTCAGCATGAGGTCAACAAAACAATAAGGCTCAGTTCACAAATTAACACCGAGATAGGGTGTAGGTGTGGAAGTTTAATTCTGACAAAGGCATGATATAAAAGAGTGACCTGGTGGTTATAAGGTTACTTGCAGCCTGGTGTGCTTTCTATGTCTAGTGCAAATTCAGTTACTCTGATGATGCCTGTTAAATTGTTGGCAAGCAGGAATACATACATATCTGACCACAACATTCATAAGCAGAACTTACATTCTAATGCTTACAGTCCTAATACTTCCTGGGAAGGTCTTAAATATTGGATGGGCAGGATTCACAAAGCCTCCTTGTAAGAGTTACAAGGCTTACACGGAGGCTGCAGTTAAACGGTGTGACGTCAGCATGCCATGCATATGCATGAGGACATGCTGACTCACACCTAAGGCTAACATGGTCCGTGTAAGACAGTAGGGGGC
The DNA here is from genome assembly GCF_019279795.1 of Protopterus annectens. Lineage (NCBI taxonomy): Eukaryota > Metazoa > Chordata > Ceratodontiformes > Protopteridae > Protopterus > Protopterus annectens. The sequence goes on along the minus strand of NC_056725.1, from coordinate 672,147,314 downwards.
GTGTCCGTAGGGTGAGCCCTGCAAATGGACATGCCCCCAGAAGAGTAAAAGTCCAGAAAGTAAACCCCCACGACAGAGTCCGTGTAAATGTCAATAAACACAACACAACACATGCCCCCACAGACTATTAACATAAAATGTAAAAATGAACATGTTATATTTTTTTTATAAGTTTTAAAGATGTTTGCCCGTGAGTGCGCTCGTTTGCGCGGGCGTGCCCATCACTTAGCCACATTTAGCAGTCAGTGGAAAAGCATATAAGAACTAAATATGCAAAGTAAGCCAAGAAACAATAGCGTAGCGGTAGAGACGTTGGCTGAAGAGGAGGCAGTCATGGTTCGAGCCCCCACAACATCAATCTTTATTTTTAGTGAAATAACCATGAAACAATTCCCTGATATATATGTACATGTATAAAATTATTTTTATGTAAAATGTAATGAAATGGGCCATGTATTATGAATAAATGTGTGAAAAAAAAAAGAACAAATGTCAGAAGTGCCCATAGCTGAGCTACACTCTAACAAGCTGAGTATATCTGCCTGTAGGTGAGCAGTGTTTTAACAGGTGTAAAATGAGTGCCCATAGGTGAGTAGTGGTTTAACAGGTGTAGAATGAGTGCCCGGGGTTGAGCAGAGTTCTAACATGCTGAAACTGTGTGCCCATAGCTGAGCTGAGCGTAATATGCATGCTGACAGCCAAACGGCGCGTAAGCCAGCGTGATCCGTTTGCGCGGAGCTGCGCACTGCGCCAACAAGCTAACCGACGGGCAACGTTGAGCAAGCTGTATTAAAATTGCCTTTACACAGACACAACTCCTAGCCTGTGTAGACAGTCATAAAATATAAAAAGCAATGGCCAGGCTTGAAATCAGGATACCATGCACCATAGTCAAAGTACTGCACCACTAAGCCATGACAGTTGCTCTTAGAAATGCAGCAATAGCATATATATAGGAATGAATGGAAAGAGAAGCATGACAAAGCAGGTTTTGTAAATCTGATACAATTCCAAAATGGCCAATCAGAGATAAGTGTGGGAAAAACGGCATATATAAGCCCCATAGGCAGGAATACACAGCATAACTGATTGTGGAACCGATTTGCAGTCAGGATGGCAGGTGTAGGAGAGGGTAGTTGCTTCCAAGCACAGAGGTGGGGCATTGAGGAGTCCAAATATATGGTTTGGCTCCTCGTCCATGATCACGAGGCCCAACTCATGCAGGGCCAGGTCATGTGGGGAGCATATAAGGTTGAGGCATGGGACCGGTTGGCACATGATCTCACCAGTGCCACAGGAATACCAAGGACTGGTGAACAGGTCCATCACCACCATGTGGACCTGAAGAGACGGAAGCAGGACCAACTGAACCATTGGATCCAGGAGGCCCGGCAAATGCCCAACGCCCCACTTCTGAGTAAGTTACATGTAATTATTTATGTAAGAAATTAACCTAGCTGATATTATGGAGATGTGTATTCCAATATTACTTCATTTATATTACAGCTGCAGGTGTCCGTTCCACGAATCATCAAGCTTATGCCGATAGGCTTGTGCGGTTGCGCCACCAGGCAGGTTAGTAATTCTCTCCCTGTAACTGTAAAAAAATATAAGTATGACAGCTTGCAAAAGAGTGCAGTGTAGTCACTTATTAATAAAAAGTGCAACAGTGTAAGAGAGATTTTGCTAGTATTGTTTGATTACATAAGTGTGATGCAGCCTGTAATCCAAAAATAAAAATGAAACAAGTCTGAAATAAAGATGTTCAACCTGTAATATAATAGTACATAAACTGCAGCAGGCTGAAAAGTACAGCTACAGAAGCTGAGTAAAACACGTGTGAAATATATCCCCATTTAAATTCTGAAACATGACACAAGTGAGACTGTTGGAAAGGATTGTTATAACTAAGTAAAACATGTCAATAAAGCCTAGAATTAAGTACCATCCTGAATTGTAAAAATAAAACAAGTGAGAGAGTGAGAAAGAGGTATGAATCCACCAATAAAGTAGTAATAACTCCTGAATAAAGTATACTGCAGTCAGCACAGAATGAAATGATTGTGACAGGCACAACCAAACAGCAACATGTGTTGAAAAAAGTACTGAAGCTGGAATGTGTGTCCCAAAATCTGGATATGTTGCTCTCAGTTTGCAATATGCAGATAGTATGGTTGTATGAAATACCAAACATCCACAGTTGTCTAGAGCCATATAAAGCAAATGTAGCAGGATGATGTAGCTGAACAGAGCCAGATATGAATGTGTATGAATAAAAATGAAATGTATATTGATGTAGCAGTAACATTCCTATCACCAATGTGCATAAGTTTACACATAGGAAACTGTAGTCAGACCTGTAGTGTGTATATATCTGCAACTAGTAGAAATGTACAGCATATGTATAGGTATTTGAAGTTGTTAATGAAATATTTCTTCACCCTACCCTATAACCACAAATAATCCATTCCACTTGAAATGGGTATGTGTATTCACAATTAACTCCACTGGACAACTGTTGGTTCATACATATTTGCATGTACATTGATGCATGTGCCCTGTTCATACATCCAAACCTGATGGCCTGTTGCCATCACTCAACCCTGCATGTTGTTGGAACGTGTACTGTTGTTCAAATTATGCATGTGTTATGCTTGCTGTTCAACGGCTTGAATTTATGGGTGTTTGGTTAATGGGAATACTAATGCATGCTGTTATAACTAATTGTGAATGGTATTGCATGTTACTAACCCAAACTGTCTCTAAATAATGCAAAACATAGGACGACAGGGAAGGCGGGTTCCAGCGGACCCACCTCTCCCACCTCAGCTGGCGAGTGCACCTGGCAGTAGTGCCCAGGCCGGACCCTCCTCTGGTGGCCATGTGCCACCTGCGGGTGGAAGCGCTGCAGGGGATGGGGCTCGTCCCCCCTCTGCAAGTGTGGCCGGAGGAGAACATCCACTCACCCTCAGTAGTGTCTGGACTGTGGTGTGTAGGGAGATCTGGCACGCTGTGCTTGGGCCCCTACGCCAGATCAAGACACGGGTGGCACAACTCACGGGCATGCCTGCTGCCCGTCCTACACAGCCCCCAGCACAGCCCCGTCCTGGGCAGTGAAGGCACAGTGGCAACTGCCCATGGGTGGAGATCTCAGTTCCACTGTTGCCATCTGTGGGCTCATGGGCTCGAGATATCCAAACATCTGTCCCCGTCAATTGTGTAAGCCCCACACATGTGTCATACACCACCCCTGTATGCGTCTTGTTTGTCTTGTCTGTTAACCTCCCTACCTACCTCCCCAGCTCTACCGACTTCCTGTACCTGACATACCACTCTCACCTGAAAAATAAAAAGGGCACTCTGTACCCACAAAAAAATTACGCCCTATACATAGCTGCCCATTTTGCACACATGTCTGCTGGACATGTAAACTGGCAATTACAATTGGCTGTACAACAAATATTATTGTTGTCCTCACACCTCTCTCAGGGGTGGAAGGTTTCAAATTTCACACCAAATTACAAACATATGCACAGCTGTTGCTGTCGAAGAAATGGGCAGCTATGGGCCTTTCCTATATCCCTCCTGCAAAACCCGAGCTTGTTTTCCTACTGTCCTACCCTCTTTGTGCCCCCTTTTTCACCACTTTCCTATCTCCCCAATTTCTTTTATTTAAAAGAAAATAGCGCAGGTGTGCGCGAGAGTAAGCACTTTTAAGCAGTAGTAAGTGGGAGTGCGCTTCTGTGCGCTTAGCTAAGCATGTGTGCGCGGAGCTAAGTGGCAGTGCGCATGCGTGAGCTCCGCGGAAACCAGCACTAACCCGCTTACAACTGCTTAAAAGTGCCTTAGTCACTCTGAATGACAAGGCCTGTAGTTTTCTCAGCAGCAAAATAAAATACCTCATCAGTCTCGAACCCAGGACCTTGGAAACACTAGTCTGCATGACTTACCACTAAGACATGAGTGCTATACAAGAACATTGTGCTGAAAGAAATATATGATAAAATAGTAGGAATTAATGTAAAGGGAATATAGCAAGTCTAGTACACAAAGCATGTCATGTATATTTACTGTCAAATCTAGTGGATTGGTAAAATAGTACTGTGTGATGAGAAACAGTCATGCTAGTTGGTAGCTACTAGGTAATAATGTCACAGTAGCATCTGGCAAGCCACACACAAACTCAGAGCAGGATAAACACTGCCATAGTTGAATAATTAAGAGATCAGACATAGTAACTGTGACTGAGTTACAGGGATGTCCCTGATGTGAAAACAAATGTCAACTGTGCCCCACTGACACCCAGTCAAATGTACTAACAGTAGACAGAAAGGTGTGACTACACATGCAATGGTAACTATGAATGACTGAAGGTATGCACCACCTGCACGTCACAAATGGTGTACTAATCCATATGCTTGAAATAACCCACAGTCACAACTGCAGAATATCAGAATACTTCATTGGAGTATCCCACTGATATGTACCATTCCATGAGGCTGATAAAAGATGCACCTGAGAGTATCTGAGGCCTGCTCAGCAGCATGATCAAATACCCTTGTAAGTGTCAAGGCCCACACCATGGCCAGACCACACTGCATGCAGTAACACCCTACCACAACAAACACATAGGGAATTGCTGCCCAAACAGATTTAGCAAGCATTACAAGCTGTGAATGTAAATGGAAAATAGGAAAGCCATAGCAACACATTACAGGAAAGACACCTAGCAGGCATACAAGGAGTGAATGTAAAGGCCAAATATTGAAGCCATAGCAACATATTGCAAGAGCCACTGCTATATACCAGTTACACCACAATCCCCACAGGAAAGCACACACACCCATATACACAGTATTACTAGTCGTAGGTGTCAGTTTACATACACACGGAGAAGAGGACACTGGAGGAAGGAATACTCAGCTTATAGAACAACATGCATTGCAGTGTCTACAACACAGCCTGAAATACGAGAGACATACCAACCCTTACACTCACAGAACAGTGTCCACAGCAAACCAGCATGGTCCCGACCCTGATAATCTGAAAGGGCTACGCCTACCTAACAGACCTTTTTATAGCACTGTCCTGTAATCACAGTGAGAACTGCAATCACTACACAACAGGCTGCATGCAATTAGTAAATGCTGGCTAACGACTGGTGCAGAGGCCATCACATGGACATGTGCAGATACCTACAAAAGCATCCTGTACTCCCAGTCCACACATGCAATACTTTCATTGCACCCTCTGGAGGTAGAGACAGAGAGAGAGAGAGAGAGAGAGAGAAAGAAAGAGAAAGAGAAAGAAATAAAAAAAGAAAAAAACAGTAACAACAAAACACAGAGGCTGACAGCAGGCCAAGTAACTGCAAGCCTACGCAAACAGCTGCAACAAACACAGGTAATGGAAAGTAGTACTATAATAGTCTACATACTTTGAACCCTCCAGATGTGTTATTGGTCTGTATCTATGTATATGAAGATGTGCATAGGGACGGGGACATACTGCAACTGTCACTGAAGGCTCTACATACATATGTATGTGAAGGTAGCTATGTGCACATAGCAATGTAGGTTGTAGTGCAATGTACAAGTAGGTTGTACAGTAATGGATGTTCATCAGTATGTTACTGTGTGTATACATATGTGGAACTAAAAAGGAGTATATATATATATATATATATATATATATATATATATATATATATCATGTATATGTATGTATGTATGTATGTATATATATATATATATATATATATATATATATATATATATATAATATGCATATGTGTATACATAGATAGAGAGAGATGTAGAAATACATAGACATATATAGTTTCACAGTGTCATAGTTTAGTACTAGACTATCTGCAGACAGTGTATAGAATAGATTTAGAAAATTGCGCCTCTGTATAGTAGTGGCACAGTGAAGACCCCCGTACATAATAGCATTAGTTTACTGTGCCTCTGTCTAGTAGTGACACAGAGATGACCCCTGGTGTAAACCTATGATCTCCCATCCACTTGTCAAGAATTCACATGAAGAGTGTCAGTGAGGGTCTCTGCCTAACATGAACTGGGATCCTGTTCCATAGTATGGGAAGCCTCTGAGTTATGGATCTGTCCCTACAGCATGTCCTATTCATATGTGTGCTGAGGTTTAAATCTGTAGCTGTTGTGGTTCTGATGGATTTGGATTGTATGAGGTGGAACATGTCCATCAATACCTGATTGGACATGGCCTTGTACATCAGGCACAGATCACCCCTAAGTAGGCAGTATGCTATGAAAAAGAGCATGAGTAACTTTAGTCTGGCAGCATATGAAAGTCGTTGGAGACCCTTGATCCTCCTGGTGATGTACTTATGGGGTGCCCCTAGCTGTTGCAAGTGCCAGGTGAGGTACATACCAAATGGGGCATAGTACACAGTCATGGGCCTGATAAGGGAGGAGTATAGGGGTACAATGACCTCTTTTGATCTGGATGTGAATCCCTTCATGATAAGGTGGGCAAGGTAGAAAGTCTATCCAACCACGTGGCAATGTGGGTGTCAAATAAGAGGTCAGTATCGATTAGTGTCCCCAGGTCTCTGATTACTTTGTTTGTACTCAGTGGGTTACTGTAATAATATGTGGGTACCTTGCTCATCCGAAAGGGTATGACTATACATTATGTGGCATGCAGTTTAAGGCCATGACTCCGGCACCAGTTGTCAGTTTCCATGAGGTCTTTCTGTAGGATGTATGTGTCAGCTGGTGTATCGACTATGGCGCCTAGTATGCACTCATCTTTGAACACTGTCAGCCACTACCCTCCCATGTCTGCTTCCACATCTGAGAAATATATGCCGAACATGAGCGGTCCCAGGACAGAGCCCTGTGGGACACCACTTGTGACTGGCTCTGAGTCTGACATGGCACCAGTGAGTTTGACTGTAGGGTTTCTATCCATTAGCCGGTTTGCAACCCATCTTGTGACATATGGATTTACATTTAAGCTGTTGATCATGTCTATGATGCCAGAGTGCGGTATTGTGTCGAAAGCCGTAGGCAAGTCCAGGTAGGCTGTATGGACCACTGTGCCCTTGTCAATGGCTCTAGTGACTGATTTGAAAAGGTCAACCAGGTTCATAAGGCAGGATCTGCCCTCTGCAAAGCCAAACTGGGTGGGATCAAGTGTCTAAGTCCCCAATGTCTCTGTGTATGAGTTCCATAATGATTCTTTCCATAGCGTTGCAGACCAGGCTGGTTAAGCTTATGGGGCGGTAGTTACCAGGGTCTGTAGAGGTGCCTCCTTTGTGGAGTGGGACTACTGTTGCTGTATGCCAGTGTCCAGGTACATATGCTGTAGTAAGGCTATGGTTGAATAGCATTTTATGAGCGTGTTTAGCTCCTCTTGGAGTTCACGTAGCATGCAACATGCGATACTGTCGGGTCCCATTGATGCTGTGTTTACAGCTTTGCTGAAGGCGGTTCTCAGCTGGACATCTGAGATGACAGGGAGGTTACAGTCAGCTGGGATAAGTAATTCCTCATGTGGGGGTGAGGTAGGGGAGAAATCTGCACTGAACCTGTCTGCCAGAATGTTGGCAATATCTGTGTGTTCAGTGTAGCTTTTGTCACTGTGAACTAACTTTGAACATATCTGAGAGTTTCCACCCAGGTGTCTAACATAGCAGAAGAAGGCCTTGTGGTTATCTGTAGTGTCCATAGCGATTTCCCTCTCATTGTTGGCCTTGCATGTTTGTATGACAGAACGTATCTTTCTACTAGTGCTGATCAGAGATGCCTTATCTCTATGGAATTCTGCTCTGCCGTGCAGTAGCTACCTTCTGTTGTTATACAATTTGTTCATGGCTGGGGTTCACCAGACAGGACACCTGCCCTTGGTGGAGAGGGTCTTGGTTTTATTTGGGATTGCATGATCCATGCATTCTTGGAGATGTCCATAGAAAGCATATGTGAAGGAGTCTGCATTGTGGGATGTGGTTTCCACTGGGCAAGTGGGCTTAAAGGATACCAACTCAGTTTTAAGAAGTGTAAAGTCAGCATGTGAGAGATTTCCCACTGTAGTCTTTTGTGTTGTGGGGGAGGTGGGATATGTATATCCAGGGTAATTAGTCTGTGGTGAGATGTGACTAGTGAGGGGTATACTTCCAGTGTGTAGCACATTGTCCCCATGTTTGTGATGATCAGGTCTAGTATATTATCTCCCCTTGTGGGAGAGGTGACTAGCTGCTCCACTGCATTTGACTTAGTGAATTCCGGGAACCTTTGGGCTAGGGTGTTTGGGTTAGAATAATGCACCCAGTGTATGTTAGGGTAGTTGAAGTCTCACAATATGATGGTGTGTGGTGGGACATTCATATCCTCCAATGTCTTCAGGAAGGCTGACTGTGGTTCCTGAGATTGGGAGGGTGGTCTGTAACATGCTACCAGTTGTATAGCAGGTTTGTCTGCAGTTATTTGCACCTGGATGGTCTCTGATGCTTCATGTGTTGCCACTAACCTGGAGGTGTGGGTGTCCTTCATGAATATGGACACTCCCCCTCCTTTTTTGTTTTGTCCCGAGTCCTGGGGCCAAAAAGCATGATACGAGGTATAGCCTGGTACTGCTGGTGTGCTCTCAGGAGCCTTGAACCAGGTTTCACTTACTGCACAGACATCGAGATTGGTAGAATATGTACGTACAGATATATGTAATACACACATGCATATATAGATATATGTAGATACATATACATATACAGATAGATCTGACTGACAACAGATATGTCTGTATATGACTATCTCTCTCTCTCTCTGTCCCACCCCCTCTCACTGTCACTCTCCCTCTGCCTCTCTCTCTCACTCTCTCCCCCTCTCTCCCCACATCTATATGTATATATCTACATCTATATATACATATTATATACATATATACAAACATATATATATATATATATATATATATATATATATATATATATATATATATAAATATATCAATATATCAATATATATATATATATATATATATATATATATATATATATATATATACTGTGTGAGGCACATGTGTGCAGATGTCTTGCAACAGGTGCCTGGTGTCAAAGGCATGGAGTGAACACCAGTGTGGATACTGGAGTACCATACCCCATTCAAAAACACTGACACCAGTAGCCACCACATATGTGCATGCCTGCCCACCACTGCATGTGTCAGGGGGGAACAGGGGCAACAAGTATACAATAGGCTCGCCATTGATATACACAGTGGCACACTAGTCCTGTAATACCTGTACATGGAATGTGTCAGCGGACATGGTGTGTAAGCTATGGACATGTAGGTCACTGTACCCCTCCACACCTCACAATGTCCTACACGGTATGTACCTCCCATGACAGCTACAGATATGGAGAAGGACACAGACATATGCAAGTAACTGTGTCAATGCACTCAAACACAATACCTATGCAGAGTGACTGACAAGACCACAGAGTGCACACAGACTACCTACATAGAGGTTACCACTGCTGGATATACATAGTTCGGTCACACCCATGACAGTTGTCTAACAACCATGGTAACACCTCCAACATCCACAACACAAATTACCTATGTCTGTTGTCCTTGTCACTGCAGTATAGAGCACATGGTGGAGGTACAGGACCCTACCCACAGATACGACATACCCTGTAGTAAACCACACGGAATTAAGAAGCAAGGCTCCCCATGAGTAGATATCAGACATACCCCTGCTGAATGTTATGCAAATAGGTAATATGCCATATGAGTCACCCTGTGTAACTGTTTGTAAGGAGCAGGTACGATCATAACACATGTGTCACAAGGGGCAGGGTAGCATAACAGTATTCTGCTGTAGGCCCAGGGCCAAAAGCACACTACCTACCTAAGTCACAATGCACACCCATGAACACATTGCAAATGAAATATGTGAGGTGGAATGAGTTTGCCAGTGACTGGGTGCATGTTGTGTACTGGTGTGATTGCTCACCATGACTGTCTGTCTGTCATGGTAATGTGTGTCCTTGGTGTGAGGCCAGAGACAGATGTGTGAGGTATTGCGATCAACACATACTACATTGCCATATGTTGTGCTGTGTTACCCTGTATGTCACTGTGGTGGTAGGGTTATGGCAAGTAAGAGTAGTGTGCATTACCAGTGAAATATGTAATGTGCATTGTGTGCAGTGCATGGGCTGATAATGTTCCCCATACAGTACCTTGATACAAACCCCCAGTGTGAGGTTGTGCATTGTACCTGAACCAGTGTGTTGACTGCTGCAGTATACTAGTCTGTCGTATGGAGTGTGCCAGGTACTGTTGCACAGTTGTCGGATGAGCACTGATATCTGGTCATTTACATGTGTATCCCCCAATAGACAGACAGATGCTATATATGGTGGTTAAGTTATATCACTGCAGTCGATTATTATGTGTATTATGTGTGCCATAGTTTGCTGACAGATATTGCTGACATATTTTCCTTCTCTTTTTCAGGGCTATGGTTCACCAGCGGAAGCCTGTCTACTCCACTGCAGAGGAGGAAGAGATACACAAGAGCCTGGTGCGGGATTTAACAGTACTCTTTTCCTGCTCCAGCCAGAACCAGCAGGAGAGGGCTGCACTGTGGCAAGACCTGGCCCGTCGGGTAAATGACATAGGCACACATAACCGGACATATGAGCAGGTACACCATCACTGCAGTTATTGAATTAGAAATGTCCATCAGTGTGCGTCGGATATCCACAGGCAGCAGCTTGCCACAGGTGGTGGGGTGTCTAGACATCCCCCCTCACCAGACTGGAGGGACTACTCCTAAGTGTTGTGGCTCCAGCCCAAAAGCAACAGCAGCAGCATACATGTGTAATGATGGAGGCTGGAGCCACACAGCAGCAGGACATGGAGCATGCAGGTAACATGCCATGTGTATAGTTGACCATTCTGTACACTGTTAGGTTATGCATGTGTGAGGTGTGTCCTCATTTTGTAGGTGTAATCTTGGTAATTATTGTGCAAGAGTGATATTCTCAATATCAGCAGTACACCTGTGGAAGCTAACTGTTGCACTACTGAACTGTGTCATGCCGACAGTATCAATGGCACAGTTGTGCCCACTGACAATAAATGTCTCTTTTCTGCAGGTCCCTCTGGTGTAACAGCAAGGCAGCCTATCCATGCTGGTGAGTGTGTAATACCATTACCTTCAATGCTCTTGATATTAACAGTAATAATAGGCTGAAGCAGTAGTGCTATGTGTTTGATTGCAGGTGTGTTTGTGTCTGTGTGTTGATATCTCATATACTGAGGTGTGTGCATGTGTGCATGTGTGCATGTGCCCATGTGCACATGTGTGCATGTGTGCATGTGCGCATGTGTGCATGTGTGCATGTATGCATGTGTGCATGTACCCATGTGTGCTTGTGTGCATGTGTGCATGTGTGTATCAGTGGTGACATTGTGTACACATTGTAAACTGTGTTTCCTGTCTTACTCCCACAGGTTCTGGTGCTGCTCTGGTGTTGTGCAGCAGGGAACCTGAATCAGCTGCTGTGAATAGTGATAATGATTATACCTGTGTAATGGCACAGGTAGGTGTGCCATGGTCCGTCATTGGTCAGCCAATTGACACTACACAGCTGTCGATCCCATCAATGTGCACAGTCATCCTGCCAATACATCCTTTGTCACCAATGTCCCTAGGTGATGGACAGGATACAGTGGGTATTGACCAGGGTAATGTGGTATCGGTGGCACATGCATCCCCACACAGCAGCCATGGCCAGGGTCCTGACATGGTACCACACAGGCAGACATCCAGGGGTTCTCGTGGGAGAATCCGTGGGCGTACCACCCCTGTCAGACGTGCCCACAGAGGTCTTTCAACCTCAGCTATGTTTCGGGCTGTAATGCAGGCACAGTCACATATGGAACGGTACACCAGACAGGGTCTGAGGGAGCTGAGAGCATGTCGCACAGCTATGAGTGACAGTATGCATGATGTTGCGGCTGCCATCTGTAACTTCACCGAGGTCATTGACAGATGTTGGCAGGACACATTAGATCTGTTCCACAACTACATGTCCATGAGCCAGGGCAATGGTGGACGGTTGAGGCATTAACGTGGCCGTATGCCAACAACAGCAGCAGCTGGCAGCCTTCGTGGATGACAACAGGCCTGCAGCCGCTCACATAGTGCCAACAGCAGCCCCAGCAATGCTGGGTCTGTGTTGTCATCAGACCGCCCCAGGAGACCACGTGCACGTGGCGCTGGACAGTCCCAACAGGGACCTGTCTCCAGTCACCAACCACCTGCTTCTGATGACAGTACCCAGTCTGGCTTAGTACCTGATATGGTCCGTAGCACCCCTGCCAGGCACAGGTACCATGTCCATGGCCACAGACAGTGATCTGTATGACCTGGCAGGTACAGTCTGTGGCTGTCCACAAACACCTGTATATGACAACCATGAGGTGGGACTGTGTGCATGCATACACACATGCAAAGTGATAACACCTAGGGCTACCGCATACACACACACACTGCATCAACATTGCCCCATCTTGTACTGCTGTCCCTCACCAACACACACACACAGACATGTCAATTGGTTGTATCAGTGGCAGACTCAGGTATACCAGGTACACACCCTGTGCATATGATGAAACTGTGCCACCTCCTGCAATCTGTAAAATCGGTGCAGGAACAGGTTAACATGGTGCTGATGCATAGGGTGACTACATAGAAGTGTTGTAATAGTATGATGTTGGCAACAGTACAGTGTAATGATATCATTGTGGGTATATACCAGCATGCCTCATGCAGTTACAGTATGAATGTCATTGTATTGTTTTGTACACCCATAGTAATTACCACAGTGTACTGTCTACACATCTTTGCATACTGGTGGTGAGGCTGTCAAGGGATGGCCACCTACATAGGTAGCACAGGGGATACAACAATGTACATATTGATACTCAATGATGGTCATGTCAACTGCGAGTTGCATGCTGTCCACACTCGACGCTGCAATGAGGATGTTTGAGGATGTTGATATCTGTGCAGTACTACACAACAGGCTCAAGGCTCACAAGAGCACACTAGCACTACAAGGTCACACCTCATACCATGCATGACAGCACCAAAACACAAAACTAAATATGACAGGAGGGAGAGTGTCCATACATGTCGAGGATACTGTGGTGCCAGGACAGGTAGCATACATCATACTAAGTCTGGAACTGCTGAGTGAGGGCTCAGTGTCTGATATTTGACATGTGTATTATTACAGGTATGAGCACTTGGGTATCAGGCCAGTTATTCAACATTATGAAGGTACGTGGTCTATACACTTGTGGGGGGTGTGGCTGGACCCAGCCCGTCCCACCTGTGAATGTCTGTTACCGGCTTATAGTGCCTGCATATATGCACTGTTACCTACTGGAAGTCATACACCTTGTTTGTTGTAGCATAGTCTACATACAGGCCTGCTGACTATAGCTTTGTTTGTATGCATGTTTGCTTGTTATGTTCTTGAAACACTGATTCCACCTGTAGTGCAGATTTACAGTGCTTCTGTGGATCCCTAGTGACATCTGTATTGCTTACTGTACTGATGTCCATGTCTCACTTGACAGAACGTCACTGTTTGTCCTGTTTGCATGTAGCTTGCCTGTAACACATTGCATATGACTTACCTCGCATTTGCTCAAGACAGCATTCATATATGCCAGCACTAACAAATCAGGAACACTACACCCTCACATAGTCACCTTGAGTACCTTGTTCCCCATTGGCCCTATGTGTCGTTACTTAGTATGGGATTCACAACGCTATGGTAGCATGTGCAAAGGTCACCTGTCAATCTACTCTCAGGTCCAGTTGGTGAATCTGTGAGTCATGTGGCAATGTTACAGCTGCCTCATGTACACAGACAACCCTCTCCCCTTCCCATACACTTACAACACATGTGAGAGATGCAACCACATAGCCAGACTGGGGGCTAAGCTCTCTTAACTCAGCACTGGCATTCCCTGTCAGGTGGAGTGGGAAACTACAGTGAATGCAGTACCAGTCTCCCATAGACCTGCCACGACCGCAATCCAAACACAGAAACACACAGGTATATTATTGGACTCTCAGAATAGCATCCTGCCTGAGCAGCTGACACTTGCAAAGCAGACACACAAGCAAATGTTAAGCCAGAGCAGAGCACGTGCAACACATAGCTCACAAAGCCTGTGTGCCAAACAGTCACAGGCCATACGGCTTGACAACACACCTGCTACAGTTGTATGAGGTACCTCTATCGTCAGGTACACTGAGGTCCTGCTCACCAGGCTGAACAAGGTGAAGGTCATGCTGAGCTGCCCGTCGGGCACTATGATCCACCACATAACACAAGCATACCGGTCACTCCAAGACATGTAGAAGTATGACTCAGTCATTGTCTGTGCCAGTGTGTATGACCTCTGGCGCACCTCCCTGGACTACATGTTACGGGACATAGAGGGGCTCTCTGAGCTTGTGGCACAGTCTGGTATGACCCTGACCTTGAGTAGCATCTTACCCTCACCAAGAATGCTGCCACAATATGTAGACAGGATGATCTGTTTCTGCAATTAACGTATATTTCGGTGACATTCAAAGGGGATCCAATGCCTGTCAGTGTGGGATTACATGCTGGACAAGCCACATTGCTTTGCTTGGGACAGCTTGCACCTGTCACCCATGGGCCATTGTATATTGGCAGAGGCTGTTGCTACACACATAGTGCCTTTGTATGCAAGGCTGACATTACATAGCCACCTACACAGGTATCACACGGGATAGGACACTAATAGAAATGCTGCTCAACAGCAGCAGTGTAAACCTCAAGATGCATGCAGTGGAACCTGTCCTTAGCATGGGGTACAGCAATATCCATGCAGTAACAGCCTCCTGGTACAAGGCTCCCAGGTGCACACCATCACTGCCAGGTCATTCCTCATACCATGCTTGTCGTCCCCTACACATGCACCAAACCAGAACAGGGGGGGTGTATCCAAAGGCACCTCAGATACACACACCCCCAGGTTGGTGGCAGAGCACAAAGCATCAGAGCCTATCCATGTGCAACTAACAGTGGATTAGACTGCCTTCAGGTTCATAGCCTGGCACACACCACCCTCCCATACCCAGGAAACCCACTTGGCCTTCCTGACAACACTGGGAATATGACGGTCTCTGCAAACACCATTATATGGGTGGACTGCAACTACCCAAACACAGAGTGTGAGCATTACTCTAGCTCCAAGACCCTATCTGAAGGGTTCTTAGCATTCATTCCCTGCATTGCTATGGAACAACTTGTTACCACTCCCACAAGAGGTGACAACATGCTGCACCTGTTCATCACCTTGTGGACTATATGCACCAGACCAGTCATGTATCCCTCGCTGGTGGGATGACACCATCTACAACCCACACTGTATTGTCACATACCACGTGCAGCCCCTGCACAGAACACCACAGTCATGCAGTTGTCTGATGCATATTCCATGTATTCACATGAGGCAGGCTTCAGACATGGGAACTATTGCAGTTCACAGGTACATATGTGTAGGTGGCACACACATACATCATGTGTGCATTGACATTACTGATATACTGTATGTCGTGCAATATTGGGAACAACACCCCACACACATGGACAAACTGTGTGACAAAAACACACATGGCATTTGTAGGATACAAACCCCTACATAACTATGTTAGATCACGTGTGAAGATCGCATTAGCAGAGTGTGCTATTTGCATTACTGGGAGGATTGCTTTCTCCTGCTGTACTTATAGGGTGTTGACATCATCAGTATTTAGACAGTGGAATATGCAGCATGTGTTGTGTAGTAATAGTTGCCGAAAGGGACATTCTTCTTACACATAGAATTGCATACGCACTACTCCCCCACCCAAAGAGTCACACACACACTGAGCACTTGCAAGATTCAAACCCCTACCTATCTATGTTATGACACTTGTAAGAGACGCAGTAGCAGAGTGCACTATTTGCACTACTGGAAGGATTGTTTTCTCCTGCTGTACTTATAGGGTGCTGACATCATCAGTGTTTAGACAGTGGAATATGCAGCATGTGTTGTGTAGTAATAGTTGCCAAAAGGGACATTTCTCTTACAGATGGAATGGCACACACTACTCTCCCACACACATAGCACTGGTAGGATTCAAACCCCTATCTAGCTATGTTCTGACATTTGTGAGAAACGCAGTAGCAGAGTGCGTCATTTGCATTACTGGGAGGATTGCTTTCTCCTGCTGTACTTATAGGGTGCTGACATCATCAGTGTTTAGACAGTGGAATATGCAGCATGTGTTGTGTAGTAATAGTTGCCAAAAGGGACATTTCTCTTACACATAGAATTGCACACACACTACTCCCCCCCACACAGTCACACACACTCTGAGTACTTGCAGGATTCAAACCCCTCCCTAACTATGTTATGACACTTATGAGAGACGCAGTAGCAGAGCATGCTATTTGCATTACTGGGAGGATTGCTTTCTCCTGCTGTACTTATAGGGTGCTGGCATCATCAGTGTTTAGACAGTGGAATATGCAGCATGTGTTGTGTAGTAATAGTTGCCAAAAGGGACATTTCTCTTACACATAGAATTGCACACACACTACTCCCCCACACACATTCACAGACACACTGAGCACTTGGAGGATTCAAACCCCTATCTTACTATGTTATGACATTTGTGAGAGACGCAGTAGCAGAGCGCGCTATTCACATTAGTGAGTACAATTTTTGCTCCTGACATATGTATAGTGTGCTGACATCATTATGTATGAAGAGGTATGTACATCTATTACTATCCATCAGTACAGGGGAGAGCATATCTATGCATTAACTTTGCACTGGCACAGTGGCATACTGTACTGTGGAGGCAGACGCCAAATACACTGTGGATAGCCTTCTGTATTCCCTAGGGACAACAGTCTAGTATTGCACTCTACGCCCATATATTTACCTGTCAGATGCAAGTATCTGTTGCTCATATACTGTTTGTGGGTCTTTATTGCCATAGCCTTCCCTATCTCTATAAACAACTTGTGTACTGTGGAAGATGTTTGCATATGAGTGGGATCCAGTACTTTACTTATGTCTCTGTTGTAACTTCACTGTGTGCACTGGGCAGATGTCTGTATTGTGGGAGGTTCCTGTGTTAACACATACAAATGCCAGATATGTGTGTGCAACTGCTGAACTGTGACATGGCCTAAGTGTGTGAGCATGCCCAGTTCGCAGTTTGTATGGCTTCTTGACTGACACATCTCATTTATCTAAGTGTGCGAGCATGCCCAGTGTGACCTTTCCTTATGTTGGGATCTGTGGACCGCCACATTTGTGTTTGTGTGTGGACGCCATCTATATTTCACATGTACAGTTGAGTGTTGGACATCAGGTTTTGTTCTTACTGCCCAACTGCTTTGTGTCTGAACCTAACAGGCATTATGCTGTGCCTGCAGGGTCGTCAGGGTCATACCCTTCGGGAAAAACAAGGTTACCCCTAGCTACCATATAGGTGGCAATCCACTGAGCACAGAAGAAGTCATTAGGGATCTGGGGACCCAGGTTGACAGTAGCCTTTCGTTTGACACTCATGTTGCTAAATTAGTTAGGAAAACCTTCTACATTGCCCACCTGATCATGAAGGGATTCACATCTAGATCAAGGGAGGTCATCGTCCCCCTGTACTCATCACTCATTAGACCTATGATTGAGTACAATGCCCCATTCAGAATGTATCTGACCCGACACCTGCAGCAGCTGGAAAGGCCCCAAAAGTTCCTCACCAAAAGGATAAAGGGTCTCAAAATATGTCTTATGCTGCCCGAGTGAAAGAACTCCAGCTCTATTCAGTCTCATACCGCTTGCTCAGAGGTGACCTGTGCCTGACATATAAGGCCATGTCAAACCCTGATTTGATGAATATGCTTCACCTCAAAAATCCAGATCCCTCAGAACCACAAGGCGGAGACTTAAACCTTGACACGGTTATTAATAGAACGTGCTGGAGGGACAGATTCATCACCCAGAGACTCCCTATGCTGTGGAACAAAATCCCGGTACATGTGAGGCAGAGCACCTCGCTGGCCTTGTTCAAGAGGAATCTTGACCAATGGATGGGAGATCGCAGATATATCCCAGGGATTACTTCAGTGTCACTGCTTGACAGAGGCACAGCAAAATAATAGGCATAGTTTTATTCAAACTAAAGGGGTGGCGAAAGCCAAATAACTATGGGATAGGCTTATAAATGCCCTTGGGCAGATAGCCTAGTATGAACCTATGAGCCTATGAACCTATGGCATAGTTTGCATACAGTTGTCAACATCCTTTCCTACTGACCAAACAGTTGTATTGTTGTATAGTGTATTGGTGCAGTACTTTCACTGTGGTGGACAGTATAATCGGTTTCAGTCCTATCACTGCTTGCAATATTTATAGTGAGCACACCAGACTGGTTGAGAGCCAGTTGTGCAGATATGACCATGTTGCATTTTGTTCAGATATGGACAGCATAGTACATGATTGTCCAACATTGTTAATGTATTCCACAACTTGTGTGGACAGTGACAAACAATGGCCATGTGCCCTAGTCCATTTGTAATGCTAGTCAGAGAGTGTTTGTCCTTCAACACACATTCACTGGTGTTTGCCATGACATATGTCAAGGTTAGTGTGCTGTGCCTCTGTCTACCTGTGACATACAGGTGATATCCAGGGTACACCTACCATCTCCCATCCAGTCATGATTCCTCTGGATGACAGTCAATGAGGGATTCCCTGGATAACCTGCAGTGGGAGTTTAGTCGTGAGTGGAGTGAGCTTCTGGGTTATGGACCAATTGGTACAGCATGTCCTGTTTATGTCTGTGCTGGGGTTCAGGCCTGTCAGCTGCATAGGTCACCAGCATTCAGAGTTTACATGGTGCCAAATGTCCATTGATACCAGGTTGGTCATGGCTCTATACATCAGACACAGTTCACCTCCAGGCAGGTGGTATGGCACTGTGTGGAGCTGCAGTTTGTTTAATCAGGCGACACATGGCATCTGTTACAGCTCTGTGATCCTCCTGGTGGGGTATTTGTGGGGGTCTTTCCAGTTGATGCAGGTGTCTGCTAAGGTACATCCCTGAAGGGCCATTGTACACAATTGTGAGGCTGCTGATGGATGACTGGAGAGGCACATTGACCTACCCTAACCGAGCTGTGCTTACCTTCATGATTAGGTGGGCATATGGTATATTTCTGTAACCACTACAGACACATGGTTGTCACATGCAGGATATCTATCACATTGTGTCCCCAGGTCTGTTATTGCTCCTGATCTACTTACTGGGTTAACACCTATGTGGTAATTTCTGGCCATGTACTGTGTTTCCACAGGGGTTGACTATACACTATTCTGCATTTAGTTTGTTGACATGGTTGTGGCACCACTTGTCTGTTTCTATGTGTGCCTTTTGTAGGTTGCTTGTGTCAGCTGGAGGGTCCAATATGGTGGGCAGTTTGTAGTCCTCTGCGAACCTGTTCAGACAGAGTCCTTCCATGTTGGCCTATACCTATGTGACATATATAGCATACAAGAGAGGTCCCAGGACCATGCCTTGTGGGATGCCAGTTGTACCTGGTTTGCAGTCTGCCATGGCTGCAGCATGTCTGACCAGGTCAGTTCTGTCTTTGAGCTGGTTTGCAACCCACCTACTTGCATAGGGGTTTATAGTTAGGCTGGTGAGCTTATCTGTACCGCCAACTAGGGTATTGTATGGAAGGGTTTAGCAAGGTCCAGATAGGCTGTGTGATCCACATTCCCCACATCAATGGCCTTGGTGTGCATTTCACATGAGTTAGACATGTGTAAGGGGCAGGATCTGCCCTATGACAGCCACACTGGATAGGATCCAATGTCTGTAGGTACCCAATCTCATTATTCATGGGATCCATGATCACCCTCTCCATTACTTTGCCAACCTAGATAGTCGGGGTTGAGGGGTGATAGTTTGCAGTATCCATTCAGGCACCTCCTTTGTGGTGAGGGACCACTGTTGCTGTACACTGCTCTTTGGGTACATATCCTGTGGTAGGACTGATAGTGCGCAGTACTGCTATTTGCTGTTCCATTCTTCTTACAGTACTTGTTGGACACAACCCAGGACACCATCTGGTACCATTGATGCTGTGTGCTGTGCTTTGTGGATGCTGGCTGTTACCTCAGCATCTGCAATGTCAGGTGGCCAGCACTCTGCTGGGATAGATATTTGGCAATTAGGTGCTGGTGGGGAGTTTGCAAAGAATCTGTTAGGTAGGATGTTGGCAATGTGTGTGGATTTGGTGTATTGTTTGTGATATTAGAGTGCTGCAGAGCATATCTGTGGATTATCACCATGGTTCCTACCATCAGGTAGGACAGCTGTGTGATAATCCTTTGTGTCCTGCACAATTTGTATCATCATAGGTTCACAGGTTCATACTAGGCTATCTGCCCTGGCCTTGTTTGAGCACGGACAGACTGTGTGTGAGTTTCAACACCCCTTGCAATGTGCATATTATGCCCATGTAGGGTTTACTTTACTAGATGTGACACAGGGATGGCCCCCAGTGTGCACCTACTATCTCCCATGCACTTCACCAGATTTCTCTTGTTGAGTTTGAGTGTGGAGCTCAGCCTATCATGGACTGGGATTCTGTTCCAGAGTGTAAGGAGCCTCTGGGTTATGGATCTGTCCCTCCAGCACATCCTATTTATCTATGTGTGGAGGTCCAGATATCTCACTGTGGTGTCTCTGCTGGATTTGGGGTTTCTGCAGTGGAGCATGTCCATTCATTCTGGATTGGACATGGCCTTGTACATCAGGCATACATCACCTCTGACTGGGCAGTATGCTTCTGAATTGGGCTGTGGGTTCTTCAGCCAGGCTGCAGATGTCCAATGTTTGGACCCTTTATCCTGTTGGTGAGGTACATTTGGGGTCTTTCTAACTGCTGCAGATGTAAAGTAAGGTACATCCGAACTGGGGCATTGTTGTCACGTATGGGCTCGATAAGGAAAGAGTATAGGGTCACAGTGACCTCTCTTGCTCTACATGTGCATCCTTTCATATTAAGGTGGGCAATATAGCAGGTCTTCCTGGCCACCTTGGCAATGTGAGTGTCACATGACAGGTTACCGTCCACTTGTGT
Organism: Protopterus annectens; assembly: GCF_019279795.1. Lineage (NCBI taxonomy): Eukaryota > Metazoa > Chordata > Ceratodontiformes > Protopteridae > Protopterus > Protopterus annectens. Next base: position 672,126,058 of record NC_056725.1, on the reverse strand, counting down.
CCCTAGGTCCCTGATTACTTCTTCCATACATAATGGATTGCCACCTATGTCATACTTTGTGTGTGCCTTGTTTGGTATTTGTTGAGACATTCATACTTTGCAGTGTCTTCAGGATGGCTGGCTGGGGTACCTGGATTTGTGAGTGTGGTCTGTAGCAGGCTTCAAACAGGGACACAGCTTGAGCCAGTGCTACTTGCCCGTGAATAGTCCTTGCTGCTTCTTGCTGTGGTACCAACCTGGGGGTGTGGTTATCCTTGATAATTACTGATAGCCACACTCCTATTGTCATGTATTCCATGTTTTGGAGCTGTAGAGCATGGTATGAGGCATAACCTGGTAGTATTAGGGTGCTCTTCTGGGCCTTGACCCACGTTTCTGTTAGAGAACACATATTACCATTCTCCATGCTGTGGTGGGTTTGGTCTGCATGCACCTTGCAGGTTAAACTTCTGGCATTGGGTAGCATTACGTCCAGGTTGTTATCCCTTGTGCTACCTATGGTGGTGGGTTTGTGTTTCAAGCCTTACCTATTCAAGGCACAGTGGGGGTGACAACAGCCTTTGCCAGTATCCACACAGCCAGGTGTGCTGGGTGCGTGCCATCCCTAGCAGGTGGGGCATCATGTCTTGCTCGGCATGTCAGCCCAGGCTGTCAGCCATGTGTTCCCCCTTGCTAACAGCAATACCTCAGCCAATTATTGTACTTGATCTTGTTGTCTTCATAGTGTGGCATCATGCTTGGTGAGGGTGAGATGTTAGGCAGGGTCTTCATGTTTGCATATACTAGATGGTGTTACATTGCTTAACACATGGCAATCATGCCTCAGGTGGTGGTGCAGGGCTGTCTCTGTTGGATGCACATACTACACTCCCTGTACATGTTTGAGAGCAGGTTGTGTCATGTTAGGCGTCCCTGTTACTTTATGAGTGAGTCAGAGATGGATATCATTCCCAGGGTTCCTACTGAGTCAGTGTATGTGCTATGCGTTGCCTCTTTGTCAAGGCCAGGGCATACTGGGCATGCCTCCTTCTGCCTACTGGGGCAGGCTCAGGTTGTTCCTCCTCTGAGTCACTCTCTGCCTGTGATGGCCTTGGCAATGGTGAGGGGTTGTTTGTCTCGGCCCTATGCTGGTCCTGCTGCAGCTGTTTTCACAGAATCATATTATGTAGCATAGCACATACCATGACAATTTGGGTACATGTAGTTGCTGAGTACTGCAAGGCTCCACCAGATGTGTCCAGGCACTGGAACCATGACTTGAGCAGCCCAAACACACGCTCTATTACATTATGTGTTTGTGCGTGTGCCTCATTATAGAGTTCCTGTTCTGGTGTGTGTGCATTTCTGATGGGTGCCATCAGCCACGGCTCCAGTGCATATCCTGCATCCCCCACTAGGTGACCATGTGGGATGTCCCCATTGGCAAATGTCTGGTACAGCTGCGTCAAATGCCAGATATGGGAATCATGGTAGCTCCCAGGGCAGTCAGCACACACATTCATTATTATGCCCTGGGCATCACACACAACCTGGCAGTTGATGGAGGGGAAGCCCTTCCGGATAATGTAGGCCCTACCCCGCTCACCGGCTGGTGCTTGCATGCGTATGTGCGTGCAGTCTATTGCACCCACTACCTCAGGCTATTCCGCTATTTGCTGGAAGAGACTCATATTACTTGCCAATAACTCACGAGCATTGGGGAACTATACATGCTCACCGACATGTGCTGACATGGCATCCAGGAACTGGTGTAGTACCCTGGAGGCTGATGCCTGTGATATCCCCATCATATCACCAGTTGGTCTCTGGAAGGTACCTGTTGCTAGTATTCTTAGGCCAACACATACCTTGGTTTCCACTGGGATGGGTTCCCCTCTGTTGGTTCTGTATGTGAGGTGTGGCCTGCACAGCTCAACAATTTGCTGCAGGAGGTCTCTGTCCACTCTATAGCGCTCCACTATCTCCAGCTCATGTAACCCCTGGTAGGTTACCCTGGGCCTGTATACTCTTCTCCGTCTCCTCACTGTGGGTTGTCTGGCAGCTTTTCCATTGTCACCACCCTCAGCAAGTCTCCTATGTTTCCTTATGACAGCTATGGCAGCCCCTAGCATGTTTGGTCTGAGTGCAGCTTTTTCAGTTTTCACTTCTACTAGCTTACTCCTGTCTTGCTGTATCTCTTGAGAGAGACATACTGCAATGCTGTTTGCAGTGTTTTAAGTGCTGGGCTGGGCTTGTATTCTGCCTGTGTAATTGACTGCTTCTAATTGTTTTCACCTGCTACCTCTACAGGTATTCCCTGCTAGTTTCCTACTATTTCTTCTGCTTCCTTTTTCCTCTCTGTTTCCTCAGGGGGGAGCAGCGCGCATACCAGCGAAAACACACTCACAGTGGCTACCACGCACGCACACATGCTTACACGGACTAGAATCTGCTTATTTGGGTTAAAACGCACGCACACCAGCTCAAACAGGTTTACAGATCTTTAAACAGGCTCCTACATGCTTACTCTGCCTTACACGTGTGCACTCTGTCTTACTCGCAGCTCCCAGCGTGCACACGCGCGCATGCACATACAGCAAGAAACTTTGGTGTTGGCCACAGTGTACACCTTCTGTTTCTTGACTTTCCCATGCTTATGTGTTGACACTCCTATTTTTATGCTGTGTGATTGACATCTTTCACATACCACTTTGCTCCAATGAGCTTGATTTCTTCTTGACATTCCCCCCTGTGATGTCACCTATCTCCTACTCTGTTACTCCCCCTTATCTAACTCTTACACTACACGGAATGTGCTCATTTGCTATGTGACAGTGTGATTCACTATCCTACCACTCATTTACATAGGATTGCCTACTAATGCTTAGTTACATGTCTTACACTCAGCTTCCCCCCTTAGCAACCACTAGACGGTGGCCATGTTGTTTTCGGTCTGCTAGTCCCTGCATTGCAAATCCATGCATTACATAAAATCCACATTTGTGGGTTTCAAACCTTTATTTTTATGTTTTATATAGCGCAGCCCGTTTGCACGGGGATGCGCTGCATTTAAACATCGCCAATTGCAGAAAAAAAAGTATTTTATTTCATGCTTGCATCAGGTTACCGTGCCAATGGCCACATATTTGGCCATTGGCATGCTGACTGCAACATATGCACACTTTATTTGGAGCTGTCATGGCTCCATTGTTTTATTTGCAGTAACGTACTCAGTTGTCAACTGAGTACATTTCTGCACCTAACACGACTCTTACACGGGCTGGTTTCAGTGGGATCGCTAATCTACCTCATTTGCATGCCTTTCGGCTGCAAGTGAGGTGATTAGCATATCCACGCCCTGCCCGTGTAAGAGTCGTTTTAGCTGGTCTCTTACATGGGATTTCGGGCTGTTCCTGGATCGCGATGGCTGCATGGAGTCTTACACGACTCTTAGACTCCGTGCAAGCCATCGTGAATCCTCTTTTCTCCTTGTCATTCATGCTCATAAATTCTGTTACGTAAAGAAAGTGACATTTCTTTATGCAAATAGGTGGACAAGATAAATAGTCAGATATACCACATATTTAGTCCCTGGAACATTCCAATTATGTCCCTTATGTTCAAACGTTTCTTAATGCACGCAGAGTGGTATTAAATACTTGATTTCTAATGTCTCTTCTTACTTCTTTTATTAAACAGTTCCTTTTAACTTATTATTTCTCTTCATAACTAAATCAGGGGACATGACTGAAGCATGACTATGAATTAGAGTTAATGATGAAAATATTTCTTGGAATGGACATTCAAAAATGTTTCTTTTATTTCAGAGACTTTTTAGTGGTGGATTTTAGAATACAGAATGAAAAGGGTGTAAGCTCTCAAACTAGAATATAAGGAATATTTGTGGCAGGTAAAACTGTATGCCACATACCCCCAGCTATTACAAAAAATGGTAAATGTTAAGGCTATTATGAAAAAAAGGAAGCTTAAACATTGAAAATGTTAGTAAAATTATCACAGTCATTTATATTAGTTGTGTTTTATTTTAAGTACTTACATGTTAATTTCTATTTGTTTTGTACTGGTGTTCATGCAGTCACATGACATAAGGAATGTATTTAATTAGTTATATCACATTACTGAATCATAGTTTGAAGAACTCATTTTTATGACAAAAGTGCTTATGATTATTTTTTTATTTTAAATAAAGGTCATTATAATTCTATATAGTCTGATTCATATATAGCCTGATTTGTCTGTGTTTGTACTACATATGGTTGACTGAACTACTGCTATAAGTGATTTTTTTATGAAATTATAATTTATGGTATATGTATTCCTAGCCTTACAACTCACAGTAGTCATAAATGTAGACTTCTTTTTTCAAGATGCTTTTCCCATTCCTGGTGCTGAACATCAGGACTTCCTTTTGGACAAAGCTGATTCATTCCCTAAGGCTAGGTAGTCCATAGATCCCCTAGGGCAAGAGTCATCCATAAGGGTAACTATACAGGTAAACATCACAGTTATTTATGTGCTTTCCTACATTATCTCTATGATGGCATTTTGTACGTAAGGCCTAATCTCTTCCTTGGTGGTGACTGGAGCACATACATCACTGCAAAAAGTGTCTCTGACCTTCTGTCCACACATGTATCCTTCTACAGATGTGACAACAGATGTGTCACTGGTTTGGATTGTCATAGCCAAGCCCTTTTTACTTAAGCTCTTCTATCCTGACATACGTCAACTCTCCGGCTGTGTGAATTGAACTGTAGCAGATGTCCTCTACCACTATCATCCCTCCCACTCAGGATGGGCATGCTTATCCTTCCTGCCTGCGTAATTAATCATCCAAGCAGCCAATCAAACTTGGTTCCACTTAACTGTAGCCAGGGTTTCATCCCTGTATGCCACTGGTGCAGAAATAAATGCATTTCTCATGTTTATTTTTGCCTGATTTAATTAAGCCCAACATTTAAGTTTATGCAGAGCAACCTAAGTATGTTAACAGAATTTATTTTGCTAATAATTGTACCAGTCTTCACATCATCTGTACAGACATTACACAATACTCTGATCAACAATTAGAGCATGAAGGTATAAGTTAAACAAATAAGGAATAATGAGAGATCCTTGTGGTATATCCCTATAGAAAGTAAAATTATTATCTGACTATTAATGCTGACTGCAGTTCAATTACTAAGCCAACAATAACTCCATTTTAACAACTGATTTTGTTGAGCCAAGTTCTTCAGTTTTATTATAAGTGAATTGTAGTTGTTCACATTTATAACTCAGTAAATGTAAATATACCAGGTACACTTGAAGATCACGTTGTAAATCAATTACAGTACTGTTATAAAAAGGTAGCTTGTTTCAGTTGATTAATTATGTATGAATGCTTGTTGACATATTTTTGTCTCAAGTAACAGACTCCCTTTGCGGATTAAGCTTTCCAGAATTAAATTCTTTATAACATTTCTAACATAGGGCAAGAATATGATAGGTCTTTAATTGCTTACTAATGATAGACCTTCCATGTTTTTATATGACCTTGATAAGCAAGATTTTCTAGTCATAGCACTTTATCATCCTAATTGCTAATATTAAGTAAATGGACAAAGAATAAGCTCAGTCTTTCAACATCTTTAAATCATGGAAACACTAGGACAGAACAAAGTCAGTGGCTGCTGTGAGTGCAAAGTGAAGGGGGATGTGACTGGCAGGTGCTGATGGTGCTAAGGATGATGAAGGAGTGCAGTACTGTCATTCATAAATGACTATCAATACTGCATATTTAGTGTGGGGCAGTTTAACTGGAGCAAGCTGCTCATTCCATTTACAGCAAGCAGTCTGCTAGGATTTTTTGTTATTTTGCTGCTCAATGGCACTAGTTCAGGGAACTACACAGGACACAAGGAAACGTAGCTAAGGGTCTGCTTGTTAACCCGATTAGCCTTACTCATTTTCAAACATTTAATTACTGCCTTAAGACTGTTCCTCTTAGTAAGATTTTCTGGCATGACATCTTGTGGCTCAGATTCTATACAATGGATCCTGGCCATATGTTAATAAATATCTTGTACTGTAGAGCTATAGAATGGCTCATGATTTAGTCTTTGCAGCTGGCAGGAAGCTGGATCTCTAAATGTACACTATAAAGATGCTTCATTTGCCTCATACCAGATCTTGTATATAGGTAGGTTCATAGGTAGGTACTAGGCTATTGGCCCTATGGCCTATACAAGCCCAGCCAAAAAGGTGCCCTGGCTTTCGCCACCCAAGAAAATTATTTTCCTGTGCCACTGTCGGGCAGAGCCACAGAAGTGATCCCCGGGGTGAATTTCCTATTTCCCATCCAATCATTAAGGTTTTTCATGAAGAGTACTAATGAGGAACTTTTTTTGATATAGATAGGTAGTTTATTCCAGAGTATGGGAAGTCTCTGGGACAGGAATCTATCACTCCAGCATGTTCTGTTTATTGTGGTGACAAGGTTTAGGTCCCTAGAGCATGTAGCTCAGAGGGATTGGGACTTCTTTAAGTGGAGCATGCCAACAGCTCTGGGTTTGACATAGCTTTGTATGTTAGGCAGAGATCACCTCTGAGTAGGTGATATGCGATGGAGTAAAGCTGGAGTTTTTGAGACGGTCTGCGTAGGGCATCTGTTTGAGGCCAGTAATCCTCTTTGTGAGGTATTTCTGCAGCCTTTCCAGTTGTTGTAGATGTCTAGTGAGGTACATACCAAAAGGGACATTGTACTCTATAATGGGTCTAATGAGTGATGAGTAGAGGGGAACAATTACCTCTTTCTTTTCTGGAGGAGAAACCTTTTGTGATGATGTGTGCCATGTAGAAGGATTTCCTGACTACTGTGACAATGTGATTATCAAAGGAGAGACTACTGTCCACCTGTGTCCCAAGGTTTCTTATCACACTTTCGGTGTTAAGTATACTACCGCCTATGTTGTAGTTCATGGGTACAAAGTTTTTACCAAAGGGGATTACAATGCACTTTTTGGCATTGAGCTTGAGGCCATGGATTTGACACCAGGCATCTGTCTCAGAGAGGCCCTTTTGTAGGATGTCCACATCATTAGGAGTTTTGATTATGGCTCCTAGTTTGCAGTCATCTGCGAACTTCATTAGCCAAAGACCTTCTGTGTTAGCCTGTATGTCAGAGAAGTAGATACCAAACAGAAGAGGATGCAGGACTGAACCCTGTGGTACTCCACTTGTCACTGGAATGAAGTCGGATTTGGAGTCTGCTACTTTCACAGTGTGAGTTCTGTTAGTGAGACAGTTGGCAACCCATCTTGTGACATAGGAATTTATACCTAGTTTAGTGAGTTTGTCTATAATTTCAGAGTTGGGGATGGTGTTGAAAGCCTTGGCAAGATCTAGATAGGCTGTGTGAACCACCTTACCCTCGTCTACAGCTTTGGTGACTGCTTCAAAGAAGTCTATCAGGTTTAGGAGACATGATCTCCCTTTTACAAACACGAACTGGGTGGGGTCCAGAGTTTGAAGATTACCAGTGTCTTTGTTTATAAGTTCCATGATGATACAGTCCATGGCCTTGCATATCAGGCTCGTCAGGCTAATGGGGCGATAGTTCCCGGGGTCTGTGGTGGCTCCCCACCTTGTGGAGTGGGATAACAGTCACTGTGTGCCATTCAGCAGACATAAATCCTGAGGTGAGGCTATGATTGAACATGGTACTTAGGTGGGGGTGCCAGTTGGTTCTGTAGTTCATGTAGAACACAGCCTGGGATGTTGTCTGGTCCCATGGATGCTGTGCTCTTGGCTTTGGAGAGTGTGGTTTTTACCTGTGAAGCCGTGATTACAGGAACTTTGCATTTGTCCGGTATAGAGATGGGCTCTTTAGGGGGTGAGAGGGGGGGTAAGGTTAGCACTGAACCTATCTGCCAGGATGTTGGCAATATCAGTTGGGTCTGTATATTTAGTGCCATTGTGCTGTAACTCAGAGCAGATCTGAGCGTTGCAATTGAGATTCTTGACATAGCTATTGAATGCTTCGTGGTTGTCTTTAGAATCAGTGGCGATTTTGTTTTCATAACTAACTTTGGAGGATTTTATCAGGGATCGCAGCTTCTTACTGAGGCTGACCAGGGAGCTCCTCCACTCATGGGATTTTACTCTCTTTTGCAACAGTTTCTTCCTTCTGTTGTACAGTTTGTTTATGGCAGGGGATCACCAGATTGGCTTCCTTTTTTTGGAGGATAGTGTCTTGGTTCTGTTTGGGATAGCACGATCCATGCACTTGTGTGCTTATAAAGTGCAATTGTGTAGAATTCAGTAGTTGTAACTGTATTATCCATCTGCATGGGTGTCATGAAGTTCACCACTTCTGTCCTAAGAAGCATGAAGTTGGCTTTGGAGAAATTTTTTACCATGGTTTCCTTAATGGGGGTGGGGGCAGGATGTGGATATCTAAGGTAATTAGCTTATGGTCGGATCGGACCAATGAGGCGTTGACTTCAGGTGTGGAACACCAGTCACTCATGCTGGTAATGACTAGATCTAGGATATTGTTGCCCCTGGTGGGGGTGTGGATAAGTTGATCCAGGGCATTGAAGTTTATGAATTCCAGAAAGCGTTGAGTGAAGGAGTTGGTACATGAGTAGTTATGCCAGTTAATGGTGGGGTAGTTGAAATCGCCCATTATTAGGGTGTTTGGTTGAACCCTAATATTTTCCAGTACATCAAGAAAAGAGGAGTGGGATTCCTGGGGCATGGTGGGGGATCTGTAGCAAGCTACAATTTGGATTGCAGTTTTGCCCAGAGTTAGTTGCACTTGGATAACCTTGGCTGCATTATGCTGAGCAACTAGCCTGGAGGTATGGATATCCTTAATGAATATGGACACACCTCCGCCTTTGGTGTTCCGGTCCAGGTTACATGGCCGAAAAGTGTGGTATGAGTTATAGCCTGGTAGTGCAGGTTGCTCTCTGGAGCCTTGAACCAGGTCTCAGTCACTGCACAGATATCAATGTTCTCCATTTTAAGGAGTGCCTCGAGTGAGTGCATTTTGAGATTTAGACCTAGCATTGAGTAGCATCACCCTCAGTTTTTGCTTGCCTGTTTCTGTTACGGTGATGAATTTGTCATTTGAACCTTGCCTAAAAAAGGCACTATAGGGGTGGCAAGAACCTTAGCCAGTATCCGGAATCCCAGAGGTGACTGGTGCAGGTCATGTCTGGCAAAGCATTGTGGTCTGTCGACCATGTCATCCTAGGCAGACAGATACTGGATCCCTTTAGAATGACACCAGAAGCTTAGCCAATTGTTGAAGTCAATCATTTTGTCCTTGTACTGTGGTATCATTCTGGGTGATGGCAAATGCTACTCAGGGCTTGGGTCATACCTGCCTGGCCTGCAAGATCAGAGAGCTCTTCCATGTCTCTTTTCATGTAGTCCAGGGAGGTACGTCTCAGGTCGTTCACACCAAGATGGACAATGACAGAGTCATATTTGTACTTGTTGTCGAGTGACCTGAGTACGTTGGTTATGTGGCGGATCCTGTCACCCAACAGGCAGCTGACAGTAACCTTCTCCTTGGTTAGCCTGGTGAGTGGGTCATCAGTATGCCTGACTATAGAGTCACCTATGACTAGTGCATTGGGTACGTTGTTTTGCCTTACTGGCTGTGGTTGAGTGGCACACTGAGTCTGTGGGCTATGTGTCATTTGGGTTGTGTTGGGGGGGTGGAGGTTGCTTGCATTTCTGCTTTGGAGGTCTCTGTTGCTTGAACAGATTATTATTGAGAGCCTCCGTGAATGTTTTTGTGTTTCTGTGTGTGGATTTTGGCGGTGTAGATTTAGTGAGACTATGTGATGAGTGTGGTGTGGTGCAAGTGTTTACCTTCTCCACTTGACTGTAAAGTTCAGTCTTGGTTGGAGAGCTTTACCTCCAGTTTGGCTAGATAAGTGCATTTCTCACAGGGTGTAGTGTTGTGTTGTAGGAGGACAGGGTTGCCTGTGTACATGAGGCAATTTCTACATTGCCCCAAGAAGCCCAGGTTCATCAGATAGACAGGAGAGAACACTGGGAGCTGACCCTTGGACATGCCTAAATAAAAAACTATTTTCCTCTAGATAAGTGAAGAAAGTGAGTACAAGAGCTGTTTTTCTCTAAGCAAGTGAGGAAAGTAAGTACCAAAACTGTTTTCCTCTAGGTAATGAGAAAGGTTGAGTGCTGTAGTAATTAGTAGGTTATTTAGTGCTTACAACCAGTTCTGAACAAGTGCTTATCACGAATAAGCAAATTCAAGTGCTAAAACTAAGAATATGTATCTGGAATAAACTAGTTACAGGAAAGGGGGGAAACAAGTGCAAATGCAGGCTTTTAAATCATAAAGTTGAGAGAGATGGAAAAACTGCCCAAACGGCCAATAACTACAATTTCTGGGCCAGAACCACTCGTTATGTGGTAGATAGGTTACCTAGTGCTTACCACTCCAGCTGATATGCTAGAAGGCTTCCCTCCAACACAAAAAGCTTGGGGGGCTCAGAAGCTTACATACAGTCCTGAATACAGCAAATCTGAATCTGGACTACACTAGCTACAGGAAAGGTAGGAAACAGGCTTAGATTTTTTTTAATACAGAAAAGTTGCTAAAAGAACAGTAAAAACAATTCAAATGCAGTGCAAGCTAGTACACTTGAGTATGTAGCAATGTTAGACCAAACAGTTTAGAAATGCAATTAAATTAAAAATGACTAAAAACAAGTGCAGAAGGAGTCTATTAGGTAGAATGAGGTAAAGAGATGGGACTGGGGGGTGTCCCAGATCAAATCTACAGTGGGGGTGGGCAACTGTAAAAGCCTCCAAATTTAAGCAACAAGACAGGAATAGGGAGGATGGGCAGGGGAAAAACACACCTTCAGCAGAGATCTGAAAAACTATACAGTGCACAACTCTGAAGTCATCCAGTAATGATATAAAATTAGTCAAGCAACAATTAACAGTATCAAGAACAGAAATGAAAATTACCGGGTAAAGCACTCTGTAGTAGTGGCAGTCAAGATAAAAGCATAAAAACAAGAGTGCACAAAAATATATATAAAATATATATATATATATACATATATGTGTGTCCTATAATGCAATATACACAAAAATGAAAACTAATGTTTTAAGGGTCGTGCTGCCAAACATGGTTTCAATGTAATCTTCTCATTCAATCCATGAATGTGTGCTTGCAGTCTCACCACCCATCTGTTTTCTAATTCCTCTAACTTATTTTTAAAATTGCCTAACCTATGTGTCCTATGTAATTTCTCCAAAACTTTGAATTTAAAAACATGTCTAAGTCCATTATCAAGAATGTGTTTGGCCAGAGCGTTGTTAGTATTTTCTTTGTGTATAGCGTATATATATATATATATATATATATATATATATATATATATATATATATATATATATATGGGTCTACTTCTAATGCCCGAAACGCCGATATTTTTTATATATTTTCTATAAGTCAGTTTTTAATGATGTATTTATGTTTTATAAGTTGTTGTTTCAGGTGTTCCAGCAATGTATGAGTTAAATTGAGTTTTATTGAAAATTGAGTGTTTTAATTATTTGTAATTAACTCATTTTAACACATGACATAAGTTGTATATAAAGAGCGCACTTTTTGAGTAATTTATGAAGTCTGATGAAGCGTCATTGTTGGACGTGAAAGCGCTTACTAAACTTTTGGATCCTGTTTCGTGTTCTACAATAAATGGTTAACCAGCTGTAGCTGTTCGTTTTTTGTGATACCTTTGAATCAACACAGCCATTGGTGCACTCTTGTTTTTATGCTTTTATCTTAACAATTAACAGTACACAACTCTGAAGTGCCAGTAAAATATACTTAGCTCTGTATATTTCCAGATAGTTTGATAAGCACTCTGTCAGGACACAGGAAGGCTCCAGCAATGATATGCTGTATATGTTTCATGTGGGTCTATTTTGAAAGCTCTAAGTTTCAAAACATCGAACTTCATATGGGCAAGACCATAAGGATGAAGTTTTGAAACTTCAAATGGTTTAACTGGAGATCGCCATACATTGCGGAATGGGAAATTTACCATTCTCTACACTGTAGTGTCATCTTGGAGTTGGTATATTTAATTAGCAGAGGAAGTGGGGGGTAAATGTAAAAAACAAATTTTTTTTTTTTTTTTATTGAAGTTTTGAACTTTCAAAACTTCAATGTTATGGTCTTGACCATTTGAAGTTCGAAGTTTTGAAACTTCAAGCTTCCAAAGAAGATCTGCTCCATACATATATAATGACATCCATTTAACTAACATGTTTTTAGGTGATGGTAGAAAACACTGTCCTCATGAGTGAGGAAATCATGAGTGGGATATACATAAATAACTCATTAACAGAACAAAATATAATGACATTTACTGCTGGACTCAACTTATATGTACAAGTTTAGTAATGCTTTATGTTTTTAAGAATATGTTTGTGCAAAAAAAAGGACAAGTGCACAATATGGGATATTGGTGGTTTTCATATTTTTTTTCATTTTTTTCATAAAAATGTAGACTGTACATACCAAAAATAGTATATGCAGATCACTGCATGGTGAGCAACTTTTGAGCTCACAATAACATGCTTAGCGTGTTTGTTTCAAAGTAAATTGTATTATTTTATTAACAAATGTTGGAAAAACCTGGCTTTCTAAGTGTCAAATATGTACATATAAAACATTTTTCATTTTTTTGTACTGATTTTGCATGCTAAACCATTTTAACATGTTTTGATGAGTGTTATTCATTTCTGATTGCTGATCAGTTAAAAGATTATTCATGTTAAAACAGTTGTACTATAATTCATCAAATTACAACTTTGTGAGGAACCAACTTGCCAAACCAGGCAGGATTCACGAAGGCTTGCACGGAGTCTAAGAGTAGTGTAAGACTCCATGCAGCCTTCGCGATCCAGGACAAGCTAAAACGTCTCTTACACGGAGTGGGCGTGGATAAGCTAATCACCTCACTTGCAGCCGAATAGCATGCAAATGAGGATGATTAGCGATCCAGGAAGCCCAGAACAGCCTGTGTAAGAGCCGTTTTAGCTGCAGAAATGTACTCAGTTGACAACTGAGTACAATGGAGCCATGTCAGCTCCAAATAAAGGGTGCATATGTGTCAGGCAGCATGCCAATGGCCAAATATGTGGCCATTGGTAAGGTAACCTGATGCAGATTAAACCCAGCGCAGCCCCGCGCAAACGGTCTGCACTGTATAAAACATAAAAACAAAGGTTATAAACCCACAAATGTGGGTTTTATGCAATACATGGAATTTCAATGCAGGGACCAGCAGACCAAAAACAACATGGCCACCGTGTAGTGGTTGCTAAGGGAGGAAGCTGAGTCTAAGAGATGTAACTAAGCATTAGCAGGCTATCTGATGCAAATGAGTGTTAGGATACTGAATTCCACTGTCACATAGCAAATGAGCACAGTCTGAGTAGTGTAAGAGTTACAGAAGGGGGAGGAACAGAGTAGGAGATAGGTGACATCACAGGGGGAATGGTAGAAAGAAATGCAGTTCATTGGAGGTCAGAGTTACATGACAGATGTCAGACAGATATCATGGAAAGAGGTGTGCCACTAGATAAGCATGAGAAAGTCAAGAAATGGAAGGTGTACACTGTTGCCTACACCAAAGTTTCTTGCTGGGCGTGCATGTGCACGTGTGCATGCCATGAAGCGCGAGTAAGACAGTGTGCCCGCGTGTAAGGCAGACTGAGCATGTGGGAGCCTGTTGATAGCTGTTTAACACTGTTTGCATGGGTGTGCACGCGTGTAGGGCAGACTTAGCATGTAGAAGCCTGTTGGCAGATCTGTAACACTTTTTGAGCTGGTGTGCGCGCGTTTTAACCTGAATAAGATGATTCTGAGCCGTGTAAGCATGTGTGCGTGCGTGTAAGCCACTGTGAGCATGTTTCTGCTGGTATACACGCTGCTCCCCCCTGAGGAAACAGAAAGGAAAAAGGAAGCAACATAATTAGTAGGAAGCTAGCAGGGAATACTGCTGGAGCTAGCAGGTGAAAACAATTAGAAGCAGGCAATTACACAGGCAGAAGAGTAGCTCAGCCCAACACTTAAACAGCAGTGCAAGATGTTTCTCTCAAGAGACACTGCAAGACAGGAGTAAGCTATTAGAAGTGAAAACTGAAAAAGCAGAAATGTTAGGGGCTGCCATAGCTGTCATAATGAGACATAGGCGACTTGCTGAGGGTGGTGACAATGCAGATGGTGCCAGACAACCCACAGTGAGGAGACGGAGAAGAGTGTACAGGCCCAGGGTCACCTACCACGGGTTACATGAGCTGGAGATAGTAGAGCGCTATACAGTGGACAGAGACCTCCTGCAGCAAATAGTGGAGCTGTGCAGGCCACGCCTCACACACAGAACCAACAGAGGTGAACCCATCCCAGTGGAAACCAAGGTATGTGTTGGCCTAAGAATACTAGCAACAGGTACCTTCCAGAGACCAACTGGTGATATGATGGGGATATCACTGGCATCAGCCTCCAGGGTACTCCACCAGTTCCTGGATGCCATGTCAGCACATGTCGGTGATCATGTATATTTCCCCAATGCCCGTGAGGTATTGGCCAGCAATATCGTCTCTTCCAGCAAATAGCGGAATACCCTGAGGTAGTGGGTGCAATAGACTGCACATATGCATCAAAGCACCAGCTGGTGAGCGGGGTAGGGCATACATCAACCGCAAGGGCTTCCCTCCATCAACTGCCAGGTTGTGTGTGATGCCCAGGGCATAATAATGAATGTGTGTGCTGGCTGTCCTGGGAGCTACCATGATTCCCACATCTGGCATTTGGCAGCTGTACCAGACATTTGCCAATGGGGACATCCCTACGGACACCTAGTGGGGATGCAGGTTATGCACTGGAGCCGTGGCTGAAGACACCCATCAGAAGCACACACACCTGAACAGGAACGCCATAATGAGGCACACGCACAAACACGTAATGTAATAGAGCGTGTGTTTGGGCTGCTCAAGTCATGGTTCCGGTGTCTGGACACATCTGGTGGACCCTTGCAGTACACACCAACTACATGTACCCAAATTGTCATGGTATGTGCTATGCTACATAATATGATCTTGCGAAAACAGCTGCAGCAGGACCAGCATAGGGCCGGGCCAAACAGCCCCCACCATTGCCAAGGCCATCACAGGCAGGCGTGACTCGGAGGAGGAACAACCTGAGCCTGCCCCAGTAGGCAGAAGGAGGCGTGCCCAGTATGCCCTGGCCTTGGCAAAGAGGCAATGCATAGCACATACACTGGCTCAGTAGGAACCCTGGGAATGATACCCCTCTGACTCACTCATATAATAACAGGGATGCCTGAAATGACATAACCTGCTCTCAAACATGTACAGGGAGTGTAATATGTGCATCCGACAGAGGCAGCCCTGCAGCACCACCTGAGGCATGAATGCCATGTGTTAAGTAATGTAACACCATGTACTATATGCACACCTGAGGACCCTGACTAACATCCTACCCTCACCAAGCATCATGCCACAATATGACAATGAGATGATCAAGTGCAATAATTGACTGAAGTATCGCAGTTAGTCAAAGGGGATCCAATGTGTGCCAGCCTGGGATGACATGCTGAGCATGACATGATGCTCCACCTGCTAGGACTGGCATGCACCTATCAGTGCAGGCTGTATGGATACTGGCAAAGGCTGTTGTTACCCACAGTGTGCCCTGAATAGGTAAGGCTCAAAACACAAACCTACCTCCATAGGTATCAGAAGGGATAAGAATAAGATAAGGGATAAGTCAAAACAGCAAGATGCATGCAGTCTAAACTCACCCAGTATGGAGAATGTTGATATCTGTGCTGTAACAGAAAACTGAGTCAAGGCTCACAACAGCACCCTAACACTACCAGGTTACACCTCATACTGTGCTGTACAGCCTCAAAACATGGAACAAGCTACAAAAGGAGGGTGACTAGCAAGAATTGTCAAGGATAACCACACCCCCATGTTGGTACCACAACAAGAAGCAGCATGGACTAGCCATGGTCAAGTAACAGTGGCTAAAACTGCCCCAGTTTATAGCCTGCTACAGACTACTGTCCCAACACCAGGAACTGCACCTGGCCTATGCTGGAATACATGAATATATCAAGTCCTCCAAACCACATTATATTGGGTGACTGAAAATACCCAGACATAGACTGGGAGCATTATACTAGCTCCAACACTGTAGGACAAAGTTCATAGAATCCATAAACCAAAATGCCCAGGAACAACGTACCACTCCCACAAGAGGGGTAAGCATACTGGATGTGATAATCAGCAACATGGGTACTGGATGGCAAGGCGAGAAGTGTATTGCTCACTGGTAAAACCAGACCATAGAGTAATCACACTGGATATACAAATCCTGACCACAGTCCCTGGCCAGAAAACCACAGTGGAAAACATGTGTAAAGCAATATTTGCACTCCTCCAAACTGATGTGGAATCCATTAAAGGTCCTGTGCAGGTGCAAAATATGGGCCACACCTAAGAACCTGTAATACAGCCATTCCATGAACACTGCCAGGAATGCTTGGATTATGCAATCCTAAATTAAAACAAGACACAATGCCATACATGCAGGCATCTGGCATGGTGGACACCAGCCATAACCAAACCATGCAAGAGAATGAGGAAGCTACTACATGATAGAGCAAACATAAACAATGAAGTAATCACTGATCAGTAGTATGGCAATAAAATATGTCCACACATACAATCCACTAAGGCCAGCCACAACAAGTTGAATCTGTGAATGCTGAGGCAATGTTACACCTGCCCCAAGTACACAGACAACCCCCAACTCCACCCAAGAAATACAAATATATGTGAGAGATGCAACCATCTATCCAAACTGGAGGCTGAGCTCCCTCAACTCAGTACTCCCAAAACTAGTCAGGAGGAGAAGGTAACCACACACACCACAAACACAGTCCCACATAGACCTATCACAACTGCAAACCAAAGAAATAAACACAGAAAAACTTTC
Source organism: Protopterus annectens (assembly GCF_019279795.1). Classification (NCBI taxonomy): domain Eukaryota; kingdom Metazoa; phylum Chordata; order Ceratodontiformes; family Protopteridae; genus Protopterus; species Protopterus annectens. Next base: position 672,108,981 of record NC_056725.1, on the reverse strand, counting down.
CCGGAGGCACAAATTACAAACACAGCACACCAACAGGGGCCTCTAAAGCAGACACCCAATCAAACAACCTCCAAACATAGCACATGCAACACATAGTACACAAAGCTGGTGTGCCAAACAGTCACAGGCCAGAAGGAGAAACAACATGCCTGATACAGTTGTAATAGGTGACTCCATAGTCAGACACACTGCTGTCCCACACACCAGACTGAATAAGGGAAAGGGTACAGTAAGCTGCCTGTAGGCTGCCACAATATGCCACATAACACAAGTATGCAGGTCGCTCCAAAGCAAGTAGAAATATGATGCAGTCATAGTCCATGCTGGTGTGAATGGCCTGAGGTGTACCTCCCTAGACTACATGAAAAGAGACATAGATGAGCTCTCTGATTATGTAGCCCAGGCCGGTATGACACTCACCATTTGCAGCATCCTACCCTTACCAAGAATAATGCCACAGTACAAACACGGAATGATCAGTCATAGCAAGCGGCACACTTACTGGTGTCATTCCAAGGGGATCCAATGTCTGTCTGCTTGGGATGTCATGCTTGACAAGCCACACAGCTGTTCCTGGGATGGCTTGCACCTGTTACCTCTGGGCGTCTGGATATTGGCTAAGGCCTTTGCCACCTCCATAGAGCCTTTTGTAGGCAAGGCTGAAAAGACTAACCCACCACCCTAGAAAACATAAGTGTAAAGAAACATAAGGGTAATGCTGACCAATGCCAGATGTGTAAACCCCAATATGCATGCTCCCAAGGCCATCCCCAGTATGGAGAACATCGATGTCTGTGCAGTGACAGAAACCTGCTGCAAGCCTCCTGACAGCACACCAGCACTACCAGGTTATACCACATATCATGTGTCATGGCCCCAAAACCTGGAACAAAACATAAAAGGAGGGTGAGTATCCATATTCAGCACAGACACCCATACGTCCAGGTAACTGACAATGCACAAGGCATTGGAGTCCACCCATGTGCAACTAACTGTAGGCAAGACTGCTGTACAGTCTGTAGCATGCTACAGACCACACTCTCACACACAGGAACCCCACCCAGCCGTCCTGAAGACACTGGACAGTATGAATGTCCCACCAAATACCAAACAAGGTACCACAAATTACCACATAGGTGGTAAACCATTATGTATGGAAGGAGTAATCAGGGACCTAGGGACACAAGTGGACAGTAACCTGTTATGTGACACTCACAATGCCAATGTGGCTAGGAAGACTATCTACATTGGACACCGTATCATGAAAGGATTCACATCTACGTCAACAGAGGTCATTGTGCCCCTATACTGTTCTCTTATCATACCCATAATCTAGTACAATGCCTCATATGGGATGTACCTTACCTGACACCTGCAGCAGTTAGAAAGACCTCAAAGGTACTTCACCAAGAGGATAAAGGGTCTCAAATATATGTCATATGCTGCCTGGCTGTAGACACCCCAGCTGAATGCAGTCACATACTGCCTACACAGAGGCATTGCATGCCTGTTGTACAAGGCCATGCCCAACACAGGAGTAATGGACATGCTCCACCCCAGAAAACTCAAAGCCATCGGAGCTGTGAGAGTGAGAGATGTCAACCTCAACAAATAATGAAATAGGATGTGCTGGAGGGACAGATACATAATCCAGAGGCTCCCACACCCTGGACCAGAATCCCACTCCATGTTAGGCAGAGCCCCTCACTGACACTCTTCAACAGGAATCTTGCCAAGTGGATGGATGATTGTAGAGTTACACTGGGGGTCTTCACTGTGTCATGTCCAGACAGAGGCACACCAAAGCAAATCATAAATGGCCATAATATTCACATAGCAAGGGGTGGCAAAAGCCACACACACTCTGGCTAGGCTAACAAATGCCCTAGGGTGGATAGCCTAGTATGAACCTATGAACCTATGAAGATACAAATTGTACAGGAAACTAAGGATAATCCCAAGGCTTTCACAACTGATGGTAGGAACCATGTTGGGAATTCACAGATATGCTCTGAATCACACAAATATCACAAACAACATACCAAACACACACACATATTGCCAACATACATCCTGACAGGTGCAGTGCAAACCCCCAGAATGCAGAATATCTATCCCAGCAGACTGCTGGCCCCCTGACATTGCAGATGCTGAGGTAACAGCCAGCATCTACAAAGCAAAACACACAGCAGCAATGGTATGAGATGGTGTCCTGGGCTGAGTCCAACATGGACTCCAAGCCGAATGGAATGCCAAATCACACTACTGCTCAATGTCAGCCTTACCACAGGATATGTACCCAAAGAGCAGTGTACAACAACAGTGGTCCTTCTCAACAAAGGTGTTGCCTGAATGGATACTGAAAACTACCACCCCAGAATCCTGAGAAGCTCGGTCTGCACAGCTATGGAAAGGATCAGCATGTACCGTAGACATAAAGATATTGGGGACCTACTGACACCAGACCCTACCCAGTGTGGCTTTCTTAAGTGCAGATCCTGCCCCTAAACATGTTTGACTCAATTGAAACAGTCACTAAGGTCATTGATGAGGGCAATGTGGTCCACACAGCGTAGCTGGACCTTGCAAAGGCTTCTATACAATACCCTACGTGTTCATTATAGATAAGCTCACCAGCTTAAATATAAACCCCTATGTCAGTAGAGGTGTTGCAAACCAGACCAAGGACAGAACAGACATGGTCAGACATGCTGCAGCCATGTCAGACTACAAACCAGATATAACTGGCATCCCACAAGGCTTGGTCCTGGGATCTCCCTCGTCTGGTATATATGTCCCATAGGTACAGGCAAACATGGAAGGACTGTGTCTGAACATGTTTGCAGAGGACTACAAACTGCTCACCATATATGATCCACCAGCTGACACAAGCATCCCACAAAAGGGCCACATAGAAACAGACAACTGGTGCCATAGCCATGTCAGCAAGCTAATTGCAGAAAAGTGTATAGTCAACCCCCATGAATATACAGTAAGTGCCCACCAATTACCACATAGGTGTTAACCCATTACATAGTTAACATGTAATGAGAGACCTGGGGACACAAGGTGATAGATATCCTGCATTGGACAAACATGTGCTGTAGTGTTTACAGAAACATACCATATACCCACCTAATCATGAAGGTTGTCAGATCTAGATAAGGGGAGGTCATTGTGGCTCTGCAGTCATCCTTCATTAGCGCTACAATTTACTACAATAGCCACTGTGGGATGAACCTCAGCAGACACCTCCATCAACCGTAAAGTCCCCAACAGTACCTCACCAGGAGTATCAAAGAGCCTGCACAGATGCCATGTGTTGCCTGTGTTGCTGGTATCAATAAACATGCTGCACCTTGTACAATCTGAATGGCAGTGAGCTATGCACATCAGAGACCTGAACCCCAGCACTGACTTACATAGGACAAGCTGTACTGCATGATCCATAACACAGAAGCCACCCCCACCCATGAGTGAACTCCCAGTACAGGCTACCCATTGAGTCACTTATCGATTTTCCTCAATAGGAATCTTGATGAGTGGATGGGAGATGGTAGCTTTATCCTGGGTATCACTGTCATGTCACAGGTAGACAGAAGCACAGTATACTAACCATGACATATGTCATAGCAAACTCCACTTACAATGTGTGTCGAAGGACAAACACACTCTCCAACTAGCATTAGACATGGACTAGGGCACATCGCTAGTGTTTGCAAATGTACACCTATGTTGTGGAATACACTACCAATGTTGGACAAGCCTGGTTTAAGTAGTTCATATCTGAACAGAATGCAACATGGTCAGATGTACACAACTGGCCCCTAACCAGGCTGTTGTGCTCACTATCGAAATGTAAAGCAGTGATAGCACTAAAGCCCAGGATACTGTCCACCACAGTCAAAGTACTGAACCAGTACACTATACAGTACTACAGTGTTAGGTCAGTGTGAAAGGATGTTGACAACTGTATGCAAAGTATCCCATGCAAACCCTGCAGGCACAGTATAATCCTGTTGTGTTCACACACAAAGCAGTTGTACAGTAACTACACAACATGACACACAACACACAACCATAAACGGGTGATATTTGTTGAAGTTCACACTCATCCACAAATGTGGTGGGCTGCAGAGTTCAACATATGGAATGCTCACACTGGGCATGCTCACACACTTTGATAAATGAGACATATGTCAGACAACATGCCAATGGAAGGCTGAACTGGGCATGCTCACACACTTAGGCCAAATCTCAGTTTAGCAGTTGGCCACACATATCTGGTATTTTTACGTGTTATTCCAGGAACCAACCACATTACAGCAGTCTGCCCAGTGCACACAGTTAAATGACTACAGAGACATACGTGATATAGTGGATCCTTCCCATATGCAAACATCTTCCACAGATGCACAAGTTGTTCATACAAACAGGGAATGCTATGTCAATAAAGACATGCAAACAGTCTATCAGCAACAAATAATGTGCATTTGACAATTAAACATATGGGTGTAGAGGTCAACACCAGGCTGTTTGCCCTAGGGAATGACAGCTTAGCCAGAGTGTGCTTGGCATCTGCCTCCCCACAGGATGCACATTCCCTTTTCTAAACACCGATGATGTCAGCAACCTATAAGTACAGCAGGAGAAAAGAAACCTCCCAGTAATGCGAATAGCGCGCTCTTCTAATGCCTCCATTTCAAGTGTCATAGCATAGTTCAGTAGGGGTTTAAATCCTACAAATGCTCAGTGTGTGTGAGTGGGGTTGGTGTGTGTGCAAGTCTGTGGGAGAAAAATGCCCCTTTTGGCAACTGGGAAAACACACTACAGGATGCACATTCCCCTTTCTAAACACTGATGATGTCAGCACTCTATAAGTATAGCAGGAGAAGGAAAACCTCCCACTAATGTGAATAGCGCGCTCTGCTATTGCATCAGTCTCAAGTGTCATAACCTAGTTAGGTAGGGGTTTGAAGCCTGCAAATGGCAAGTGTGTGTGTTTGGCTGAAGGGGGTTAGTGTGTGTGCAATTGTGTGTGAGATTAATGCCCCTTTTGGCAACTAGGAGAACAGACTACAGGATGCACATTCCCCTTTCTAAACACTGATGATGTCAGCACTCTATAAGTATAGCAGGAGAAGAGAAACCTCCCAGTAATGTGAATAGTGCGCTCCGCTAATGTGTCCGTCTCAAGTGTCATAACATAGTTAGGTAGTGGTTTGAATCCTGCAAGTGTGTGTGTTTGGCTGAGGGGGGCAATTGTGTGTGAGGATAACGTCCCTTTTGGCAACTAGAAGAACAGACTACAGGATGCACATTCCCCTTTCTAAACACTGATGATGTCAGCACTCTATAAGTATAGCAGGAGAAAGAAAACTTCCCAGTAATGTGAATAGCGTGCTCCGCTAATGCATCCGTCTCAAGTGTCATAACATAGTTAAGTAGGGGTTTGAATCCTGCAAATGGCAAGTGTGTGTGTTTGGCTGAGGGGGGTTAGTGTGTGTGCAATTGTGTATGAGGAAATGTCCCTTTTGGCAACTAGGAGAACAGACTACAGGATGCACATTCCCCTTTCTAAACACTGATGATGTCAGCACTCTATAAGTATAGTAGGAGAAGTGAAACCTCCCAGTAATGCGAATAGCATGCTATGCTAATGCGTCCATCTCAAGTGTCATAACATAATTAAGTAGAGATTTGAATCCTGCAAGTGTGTGTGTTTGGCTGAGAGGGGTTAGTGTGTGTGCAATTGTGTGTGAGGAAAATGTCCCTTTTGGCAACTAGGAGAACAGACTACAGGATGCACATTCCCCTTTCTAAACACTGATGATATCAGCACCTTATAAGTACAGCAAGAGAAGGGAAACCTCCCAGTAATGCGAATCGCACACTCTGCTAATGCGTCCGTCTCGAGTGTCATAACATAGTCAGATAGGGGTATGAATCCTGCAAATGGCAAGTGTGTGTTTTTGGCTGAGTGGGGTTAGTGTGTGTGAGGGAAATGTCCCTTTTGGCAACTAGGAGAACAGACTACAGGATGCACATTCCCCTTTCTAAACACTGATGATGTCAGCACCCTACAAGTACAGCAGGAGAAGGTATGTGGCATGGACAATGACTGAGTCATATGTGTCCATGCCTCTGACCGACCTGCATGCTTGTGTTATGTGGTGGACCATAGTGCCCCACAGGCATATCACTGTGACCTTCACCTTGTCCAGCCTGGTGAGCGTGACCATACTGTACTGGACAATAAAGGTAGCTAACACAAGTGTGGCAGGTGTGTTGTCTAGCTGTACAGGCTGTGAGTGGCACACAGGATTTGTGTGCTATGTGTTATGTGTGATGTGTTCAGGCATAACGTATGCCTGTGTGCCAGCTGCAGAGGTGTGTGCCGCTCAGGCAGGATGCTATTCTAAGGCTCCACGAATGGCCCAGTGTGTTCACATGCTTGTATTGCTGTCAGTGTAGGTCTACATCAGACTGGTATTGTAGTCACTGTAGTATTGCATGCCACCTGACAGGTTATGCCAGTACTGGGTACAGCCTTCACTGATAGTTGCTGTATGTCCCCTGCCCTTTACACATCTTCATATACATATGGATACAGACCAATGACACATATGGAGGGTTCACAGTATGTAGACCTTTATAGTATTACTTTACATTACCTGTGTTTGTCACAGCTGCTTGTGTTGCCGTCTGGTTCTCTGTCCTGCTGCTCCACTTCCCAGTTGTTAGCTTTCAGGTGGCTGTTGCTGAACAATTTGTTTGTGTCTGCTTAATTGCAATTTTCTCTGTCTCTGTCTCTCTCTCTCTCTCTCTCTCTCTCTCTCTCTGTCTGTCTCTCACATCCTCCTCAGGGTGCAATGAAAGTATTGCATGTGTGGACTGGGAGTACAGCATACTTTTGTAGGTATCTGCATATGCCCATGTGATGGCCTCTGCACCAATTGTTAGCCAGCATTTGCTAATTGCATGCAGCCAGTTGTGTACTGATTGCAGTTCTCACTGTGATTTCAGAACAGTGCTATAAAAAGGTACGTGAGATAGGCGTAGCCCTTTCAGATTTTAAGGGCAGGGACCATGCTGTTATGCTGTGGACAATGTTCTGTGAGTGTAAAGGTTGGTATCTCTCTCATATTTCCAGCTGTGTTGTAGATTAACATTCCTCCATTCATTTCTCCAGTTTCCTGTACTAACTGTGTATGTACACTGACACCTACAACTACTACTACTGTTAATGTGTGTGTGTGTGCTTTCCTTTCACATTTGCTTGCACTTTGTTGCTAAGGCTTCAATATTTGCCCTTTACAGTCACTACTTGTATGCCTGCTAGGTGTCCTGACTGCAGTGTGCTGCTGTAGCTTTCCTATTTTCCATGTACATTCACACCTTGGAATGCTTGCTATATCTGCTAGGGTGTTACAGCATGCAGTGTGGTCTGGCCATGGTGTGGGCCTTGACATCTATTAGGGTATTTGAGTATGCTGCTGAGCAGGCCCCAGAGACTTTCAGGTTCATCTGTTATCTGCCTCATGGAATGGTACATATCAGTGGGGTACACCCATTAAATTGTCTGGTATGCTGCAATTGTGAATGTGGGTTAGCATGAGCATATGTATTACTACACTTATTCTGCCATGCAAGTGGTGAATACTTTCAGGACTCCATAGTTACCATTGCATGTGTTGTTACACCTTTCTGCCTACTGTTTGTACATTTCACATGGAGTCTGTGGGGCATCCCTGTAAGTCATTCACTGTTGCTATGTCTAGGCTCTTAACTATTCAAATATGGTGGTGTCAGACCTGTCATGTGTACAGATATTTGCAGGTTATCCACATTTCTGCCTCATATTTTGGTCAATATCTCATGCACAGCTTTTTCTGGCAAATCACTCTGGGCTCAAGTCAGAATATAGTGACAAACATTCAAATTTCAGACTTCATACCCTTCCAAACATCCCACAAAATGCAGACCCTGTTACTCTCTGAACTGTCTGCGTTTGTTGTAACATTATTTGTAATGTGTCCCTGGTTTTGGGCCTTTGCTCCACATATTTTATTACTTTGTCCGGATGTGTTCCTGTAAGAGGTTGTGGGGTATGGGCAGTGATTATCCTGCTGTGAGTATGTGTGTGGCTTGCAAGGTGCTATAGTGACATTATTACCTACTAGCTACCAACTAGCATGGCTGTTTCTGTTCACACACTACTATTATGGAAATCCACTAGTTTTGATAGTAATTCTAAATGACATGCTTTGTGTACTACACATCTATATTCCCTTTACATTCATTCCTACTATTACATGATATATTTATTTTAGCACAATGTTCTTGTATCATAGTCATGGCTTAGTGGTAAGTCCTGCAGACTACTGTTTCCAAGATCCTGGGTTCGGTACTGCCAGTGGGATTTTATGTTGCTTCTGAACTGACTACAAGACCTGTCAATCAAAGTGACTAAGGCACTTTTAAGCAGTTGTAACCGGGTTAGCGCTGGTTTGCGCGGAGCTCACGCATGCGCACTGGCGTTCAGCTCCGCGCACACAAGTGCACACCCGCTTACAACAGCTTAAACGTGCTTACTCTTGCGCACACCCGCGCTATTTTCTTTGAAAGAAATGAAAATGGGGAGACAGGAAAGTGGTGAAAAGGGGTCACAAAGAGGGTAAGACAGTAGGGAAACAAGCTTGGGTTTTGCAGGAGGGATGTAGGTAAGGCCCATAGCTGCCCATTTCTTCATCAGCAACAGCTGTGCATATGTTTGTAATTTGGTGTGACATTTGATACCTTCCACCCCTGAGAGAGGTGTAAGGACAACAGTAATACTTGTTGTACAGCCAATTGTAATTGATAGTTTCCATGTCTGGTAGACATATGTGCGGAATGGGCAGCTATGTATGGGGCATAATTTTTTTGTGGGTACAGAGTGCCCTTTTTTTTTCAGGTGAGAGTGGTATGTCAGGTGAAGGAAGTTGGTACAGCTGGGGAGGTAGGTTGGATAGGTAAACAGACAAGACAAACAAGATGCATACAGGGGCGGTGTATGACACGTGTGGGGTGGTTACACAATTGACAGGGATGGAGGTTTGGATATCCAGAGCCCATGAGCCCACAGATGGCAACAGTGGAACTGATATCCCCACCCATAGGCAGTTGCCACTGTTCCTTCACTGCCCAGGATGGGGCTGTGCTGGGGGCTGTGTAGGCCGGGCAATAGGCATGCTCATAAGTTGTGCCACCCATGCCTCAAGCTGGCGTAGGGGCTCAAGAACAGAGTCCCGAATCTCCCTACGCACCACAGTCTGGATGCTACGGAGGGTGAGTGGTGGTTCTCCTCCAGCCACACTTGCAGAGGGGGTTGAGCCCCATCCCCTGCAGCGCTTCCACCCACAGGTGGCACAGGGCCACTGGAGGAGGGTCCAGACTGGGCACTAGTGCCAGGTGCACTCGCCAGCTGAGGTGGGAGAGGTGGGTCCGCTGGGACCCGCCTTCCCTGTCGTTCTATGTTTTGCATTATGTCATGACAGTTTGGGTTAGTAACATACAATACCATTCGCAATTAGTTGTAACAGCATGCATTAGTATTCCCATTAACCAAACACCCAGATATTCACACCATTGAACAGCAAGCATAACACATGCATAATTTGAACAGCAATACACAGTCCAACAACATGCAGGGTTGATTGATGGCAACAAGCCATCAGGTTTGGATGTATGAACAGGGCAGATGCATCAACGGACATGCAAATATTTAGGACCCATCAGGACAAATGTCCAGGGGTGTTAATTGTGATTGCACATACCATTTTCATGTGGAATGGATTATATGTGGTTATAGGGTGGGGTGAAGAAAATATTATTAACACCTTGAATACCAATACATATGCTGTACATTTCTAATAGCTACAGATATATACACACTACTGTTCTAACTACAGTTTCCTATATGATAACTACTTCACTTTGGTGATAGGACTATTCATGCTACATCAATATACATTTTATTGTTATTCATACACGTTCATATCTGGCTTTGTTCAGCAACATCATCCTGCTACATTTGCTTTATATAGCTATAGACAACTGTGGATGTTTGATATTTCAGACAATCATACTATCTGCATATTGCAGACTGAGAGCAACATATCCAGATTTTGGGATACACATTCCAGCTGCAGCAACACTTTGGACACATTTTGCAGTTTGGTTCTACTTGTCACATTCATTTCATTCTGTACTGACTGCAGTATACTTTATACAGGGGTTATTACTACTTTATTGGTGGATTCATGACTCTTTCTCACACCCTCTCACTTGTTTTCATTTTACTATTCAGGATGGTACTTACTTCTAGGCTTTATTGACATGTTTTACCTGTAGTTATTACAATCCTTTCCAGCAGTCTCACTTTTGTCATGTTTCAGTATTTCAACAGGGATATATTTCACACATGTGAGTTGCTCATCTTCTGCAGCTGTACTTTTCAGCCTGCTGCAGGTTGTGCACTATGATGTTATAGGTGGGGCATCTTTATTTCAGAATTTATTTCATACATTTTCATTGTTCTGTTGGGATTTCAGACTGCAACACAGTTTTGTAATCAAGCAATACTTGCAAACACTTTTACACTGTTACTTGCACATTTTATTAGTTAGTGACTACACTGCATTCTTTTGCTAACTGTCATACTTTTATATTTCTTTACAGTTACTGGGTGTGGATTACTGACCTGCCTGGTGATGCAACCGCACCAGCCTATCGCCATAGGCTCATCGGTTTGCAGAATGGACACCTGCAGCTGTAATATAAATGGAGTAATATTGGAATACACATCTCCATAATATCAGCTAATTTAATTTCTTAAATACATAATTAAATGTAACTTACTCAGTAGTGGGGCGTTGGGCATTTGCCGGGCCTCCTGTATCCAAAGGTTCAATTGGTCCTGCTTGCGTCTCTTCAGGTCCGCATGGTGGTGATGGACCTGCTCACCAGTCCTTGGAATCCCTGTGGCACTGGTAAGATCATGAGCCAACCGGTCCCACGCCTCAGCCCTATATGCTCCCCACAAGACCTGGCCCTGTATGAGTTGGGCCTCATGATTGTGGACTAGGAGCCAGACCATGTATCTGGACTCCTCAATGCCCCACCTCTGTGCTCGAAAGCAACTACCCTCACCTACACCTGACATTCTGGCTGCAAGTCAGTTCTACAATCGTTTATGCTGTGTATTCCCGCCTATGGGGCTTATATATGCCGTTTTTCCCACACTTCTCTGTGATTGGCCATTTTGGAATTGTATCCACTTCACAAGACCTGCTTTGTCATGCTCCACTTTCTATTCATTCCTATATATGTGCTATTACTGCATTCTTGAGTACAACTGTCGTAGCTTAGTGGTTCAGTACCTTGACTATGGTGCATGGTATCCTGGGTTTGAACCTAGCCACTGCTTTTTATATTTTCTGACTGTCTAGACAGGCTAGGGGCTGTGTCTGTGTAAAGGCAGTTTTGTTACAGCTTGCTCAACGTTGCCCGTCGGTTAGCTTGTTGGCGCGGTGCGTAGCTCCGCACAAACGGGGTGCGCTGGTTTAAGCCTCATTTGGCTATCAGCACACATAGTAATCTCAGCTCAGCTAGGGGCACACAGTTTGAGCGTGTGAAACCACTGCTCAGCTACGGGCACTTATTTTGCACCTGTTAAACCACTGCTCACCTACAGGCAGATGCACTCACCTTGTTAAACTGTCGCTTAGCTATAGGCACATGTGGCATTTTTTTATTGTTTTGTTACCTCACATTTCTTCAAAATAAATGGACTATTTCATTACATTTTACATAAAATGTGATTTTATATGTGTACATGTTTGTCAGGGACTTGTTTCATGCTTATTTTGCTAAAAATAAAAGTTGGTGTTGGGGGGGCTCAAACCATGAATGCCTTCTTTTCAGCCAACATCTCTACTGCTACGCTATTGCTTCTTGGCTTACTTTGCATATTTAGTTCTTATATGCTTTCCCACTGACTGCTAACTGTAGCTGCGCTCGGGCACACCAGCATAAGCAGCGCACTCACGGTTAAACATCTTTACAATTTAAAAAAATATATAACATGTTCATTTATATATTTTATGTTCATAGTCTGTGGGGGCATGTGTTGTGTTGTGTTTATTAACATTTCCGTGGACTCTGTTGTGGGTGTTTACTTTGGGCACTTTTACTCTTCTGGGGGCGTGTCCGCTTGCAGGGCTCGGCCTATGGACACGCCCCCTACTGTCTTACATGGACCGTGTTAGACTTAGGTGTGATTCAGCATGCTCTCATGAATATGCAAAGCATGCTGACATCACTCCGTTTAACTGCAGCCTCCGTGTAAGAGTTATAACTCTTACACGGAGGCTTCGTGAATCCTTGCCACTGTTTTCAGGGAGTTCCCCATGTGGTGGTCAGGCCATCCACACCCCAAAACTTATATATACCAACCTCACAGTCATACAAACATGAAAAGAGATGAGCTAAAACAACAGAATCAGTGATAACACGTGCGTGCACGCACACACACACACACACACACACACACACACACACACACACACACACACACACACACACACACACACACACACACACACACACACACACACACACACACACACAAACACACACACACGCGTGCACACACACACACACACACACACACACACACACACACACACACACACACACACACACACACACACACACTTAGAAACTATATTTGCAGTGGTTTCCTAGAGTAAATGATGACTGGGAAGATCAACTTCACCAAGTTGTGATCCCTGAGTAGGTTTTTCATGCAGTACTGTAGCTTGCTAAAACAGGTATCAAATTAGAAAAATGTATTTTTTTGACTAAATAAAATGGATATTGCATATGAATGTTTCATTGTTTTATGTTATGCATGGTATTCATGGTCATTACAAGAATGTGCAAAGGCAGTCAGTGCTGGTCAAGTGTATGTGCATCACATTTGTGATTCAGATAAGCCATTTATGCTAACACTCAATGGTCATGATTAAACTTAAGCAAATGAAGTTATAAGCAGATGCAAATGAGAAATTATGTAAACCAGCATATACTATTGTGTCCTCTTTCCACTTGTTTGCAATTCGTAGTTATATGTTGACCCCTTTCCACAATCTCTGTGAGTTGAGTTGTACCTTTTCTGTCTACTTTGCAGTTGGTGGAGATGCTTTGTTTAGCTATTAGCTTTATTATCTCTCACTCTGAGCTGCTAAAACGATGCACAGAAGTTATGAGCTAAAGAACACAACAAAGAAAGCATGCCAGTTTTCATCACCAATTGAAGGTCTGAGAACAAAAACATTTATGATGACACAAAACCCATATTCATATACATACATACGTATATATATATATATATATATATATATATATATATAGATAGATAGATATACACAAATATATAATTTGATGACAGTAATACAACTGGTTCAAATGAATATTTGAAGATATTAGATACAAGTTAATATGATAGTTAATAAAAGAAGTGTCATGTAATTTTCTAATATTCGTCAGTATAAATTTTGTACATTACTTACTGGTACAGTTTTATTTCCAACAATACATTGCACACTGGTACAGTATATGTAACATGCATACATTGTTGTCCCTTGCCCTTGAGATCTATGCATAACTTCCTTCCCCCCATTTTTATACATGGGGTTTAGGTGTCACTTCAATACTGACACTCATCTAAAACCAAGCAGATGTTTGCATTAAATTCATGTTCTTTTTTAAAAGAATTATTTCTATTACAAACCCTTCCAATGTTAGCTACTTATGAATGACTGCAGGAAATTAATTCCAAGAGGTTGGCCCCAGTTTTGAAAGGCAACCTCATTTACAGCCACACTAAATATATGTCTGGTTAGTCTAAGTGAGCTATCATTGCTACTTCTGAGGGGATAATTAAAATTTCTGATGTGAAGTATGGATGCTAATTATGACCACTGACTTAATTACTCTAAAATGCAGGTAGTCAGCAGTAGGGTGGCTCTGTCAGATGATGGTAGCTGTAATAGTAAACAGCGTTAAGTTTATGGGGCAACAGTAGATGGACAAGCCTGCATATCCTAGTTAGGGTGGTTTGTAAGAGAGGAGGCATTGAATCTAGTGGGCAGGCTGCATTCAACCATTCTATTTAGGAATCATAACAAAGGCTTTTCTTGATTCTGGAGAGAGCAAATTAAATATTTTACATGTGTTAATGGGAATAACTGTTTTCTGTGTGCTTCTTGAATAACAACATTGGATCTAGAAGGTATCTGTGGTATTTATCCTCTTACTTGTTTAAAGATAATTTGAGGAGGGGGACTTTAGTATAATGGGGTAACATTTTGTACCTTATGTGTAACACCAAAAGTCACAACTTCTTTTTGATTGGGTTTACTATGAGTCTTTTTTTGTATAATTCAGTTCAACAATGTGTCAAGGATCAAACAGTAACTTTTTCTGTTGACATTCAGGGGAATATATCTGAATTTAGTAATAGAATGTCCTCTTCATGCATAGTTATATTGAGATATTGAAGCTCTTATATGACGTTGTTCATGAAAAGATTACAAATAATTGACCATAAGACAGAGCCTTGTGGTACTCCACAAATGAAAGTTCCAAAGTATTTCCAGCACTTACGTGACATGTCCCATTTGTTAGGTAACTCTGGAACTATGATAAGACCATGGATCAATAAAGAAGTTAAGCTCATTATCATATGTAAAGGCAAGTAAGCCAAAGTTCCCAGAATACTTAAAGGATCACCTCTCTAAGTAAGAAGAATCAGGTTTATCAAATGAAGCATGCTATATAGTTTCATTTCCCAAATATTTTTTGAAACCATAAACTTTATTAAATCTTCCAACATTTCCAATACAGTTAAAATGTTCAGTATAAGTTTACTAACTTTAAAAGGCACTACCACACTTACATGCTATCTAAATGTTCAACTTAAAAAAATAAATAAATGATTGCTCAACTATATTAACTTCAATAAATTTCTATTTTTTTCTATCTTAGTATCCTGAGTTCCAGAGACATTTCCAAAAAAAAATGATTTCTAATTCTGATCTTTTCAAATTAAGAAAATTAGTATCATTAAATTTCATTTAGTTGCACAATGTGAAACAGGAACAAATGATACAGAATGCTCTAGCAAATATCTGTCAATCAACTGCCCTATGAGAGAACAGATATTAATACAGAAGCACAAAAATTATTAAGTAAAAGGAAACTGCTGAACTGCTATGCCTGAAAATAACCTGAAATATTAAAGTTTAAAAACAAAATCTCCATATTCCATATATGGATATACTATAATATTTTTAGTGGCTTCTAAACAGAGATTAGCCAGAAAAGAGGTTTAAAGACATATGCGACCCCAAACAAGAGCTATACCTGGAGGCCAAACCTAAGCCTTACATTTGGTGCTTTTGACTTTCAGGTATCCCAGCCCCCCCCCCCCCCCCCACTCACCACCCAACACATCTTAACTGTATACTTTTATTTAATCCAACTAAGGTATAATGTTCAGTCAGAAGTCTGAAATGGAAGGGATGTGGAACATTGAAACTTAGATGACGGGGAAAAATAACTTTAAGCATTGAATAAAATGATATACTGCCTGTATCTATTACATGTAGGCTTGTAGTAAGGACCTTGCACAGCTAATGTCCTTGAATGATATTGTTTACACTGTGAATGCACTGGTACTCCACAGAAACACAGCTGAGGCCCATAGCTTCAAGGGTGAAGAAGCATGCCTTTACTTTATGGAGCATAGAGGAAAATAGGAATGCAGTGAGCATTTGTCAGTGCAGCCTTGTGTATATACATTGCTATGCTAATGCAAAAGCTGGCAATTCAGATTACACTCAGAATGTTAGTCATGCTGGCAATAGATGATATTACAAACTCCTGGCTTTGGAAGCCTCTTTAGCATAAAGTGGAAAAGCTTGCAGACTATGTGAGATTAGTGAAAATGGACCACTCTCTGGCAATATGGCAGTGTTTCCAACTGATGTTAAAAGCAAAGCGTCTGTCCAACAAATTTGTGTAAGGTAATTTTTTTCCAAAATCTCACAACACTATCCTGTTCAGAAATACTCTGTAAAATGACACCAAATTTTAACATACAATGACAGGAAAATAACCGCAGAGAGGAGATGGAGAGCCACATAACGGTTCAAACATTGGGGTCACTTTCTAACTCAGTAATGTGTCAGAGAGCAGTTCACCTTACCATTTGTTTTTACAAAGGTATAGTCAAGCCATAGCCATTGTGATGGTTAAGAATACTTGGCAATTATGTCCTAATGCAGTTACATTGTAAACAGTACACTGACTCGGCTCTGTATTACAGTACTGCAAGCAAATAACAAAGGTCTTGGGTGTTGGCTGTTACATATCTCAGCACAAACTTACTAGGAAGATATTATAAAATCGTGTGAAATAATACCAGGTTAGACTTGGACATCCATGGGGCAGGTGAACCACGAATATCTATGAAACAAGTTTAAAAATGCCTTAGAGTAATCACAAACTTGTAACAATTAAATTTCAAACAGATGCAGATGCATGAAAACAACTGCCATACTTTAATAATGGAGTGTCCTAATAACTAAGACAGGACTAGAAGGGATTATGGAGAGTTTGGGGTGTGGGAGAAATTATAGTAATGTTAACAGTAGGCAGTCAAGTCAACACCATGGCACAGAAGGATAAAGTTCTGACTCCATCCCAGTTAACTTGGCTTCTGTTAGTGGCTCAGGCAACTCACACATTTCCAGAGAAGGATGCGTGTGGCCAAATTTTGGGGAGGGGGTCATTTGCTTCTATGATCCTCAAGATTTATACTTGGTAGATGATGCAGACTTGAGGTGGGGCATTTTCCTTAATAGGAAAGAGTGGGGGACATTGGCTGAGTTGGCAGAGATGGGATGATACATCAGCCCATCCACATCGCACACCCACGCATCAGACTTAGCAAGCAAGCATGAAGTGAAGTAGGCAAAAGTTAAGAACTCCCATCACCTCAGCAGTATAACACAGTCCTGGGATGCCTCAGTTTTCTTACTGGCCACAATCCTAATTTGACTGAGTCTAAGGAAGACTGGAAGGGGAAGGAAGAACCGGTGAATGATGAGAAGCACCAAGGTTACCTGATGGTCAGCTGTGTGGGAGAAAAAGAAAATGAGCAAGTAGTCAACCATTGTGAAGACATTCTTGCGAGAAACAAGAGAAAGAAACACATTTTAATAGCAAGGCATAATGAAAGAGAGAATTTTTTGTGCATCTTGGTCAGAATGTCAATATATTGCACCCCATCAAGGATATAAGACTCCATTAGCACCTATATATGTCAAAGAAATACAATTTGAACATACTGCTATGGATGTTGTGGAGTCACTAATAAAAGGGTATCAGTACATCCATGTAACAATGGATTATACTACAAAACTTCCAGATGAAGTGCACTAATGCAGAGCTAATGCCAGAGAAATGGCACTGTTATACCCCAGAGGGATTACCTTCAAAGATTTACTTACTAAGGCACTCCCTTTATGTCAGAAGTATTGCATCAGTTACGTCAGTGCTTTAAAAGGCAAAACGTTGAACATGGCAGTCTATGATCTATAGATTAATGAATTAGTGGAAAGTTCAATAAAAGACAGCAATCAATGCTCAGGAAAGTTATTGACAAAGATGGCAAACATTTGTCCCATTTTTTTCTCTTACTATTTGCAGTCAGAGATGTGTCACAAGCTTCCATTTGGTTTACCCCATGTGAACATATGTGCCATGGTTATTCCAGACTACTGCCTGATATTGGTAAGGAAACCTTCAAAGAATAGTTGATAATGAGTTTGGAAGCTGATGTTCATACATGATAGAACAGAGAATCACCACCTCAGGTAGAGTCAGAGAAATCCTTTCAACGGTACAAAAGTGGGAAGTAAGAGACTGTCTCTTAAAGAAAAGACTTTCCTCAAACATGCCTGGGAGAACTAAACTGATGGAGCATAAAATAGAGACAATACCTGGAATGTGGACCATACAAAGTAGCAGAGTCACAAAACAGTTAGTAAAACAAAAGATTCAAAAGGTGATCAAGCTAGGATTGGTAGATAAAGCACAGAGTGGATGAAGTAACCACATAGTACTAGTTTGTAAACCTGATGGAAGTATTAGATTCTGTACATGACTTTGGAAACTGAATAAAATATCAAAGTTTGATTGCTATCCCATGAACAGCATTTCTGCATTCATAGAGAACCTAGTTAAGGTCAGATGCTTAACAACGGATATGATTAAAGGGTATTCAGAGATACGACTTTTTCCATATGCTAAATGATTTTACCCCAGTACAGAGCCTGAATCTAGGTCTAAAAAAGCCTGCAGTACAGAGCCTGAATCTAGGTCTAAAAGAAGCCTGCAGTGAAAGACTTTCTAAAGACAGCAAATTTGTAGAAAGGACTGAACTGAAAGCCAAATTAAGCTTGATTTAACTGGGTATGGGGGAAGCCAAGCATAAGGGATACTGTCTAGGAAGTTGAGTGATAATAACTAGAGAAGTTAGAGGCCATAAAAATTGTTGTATACTAAAATAGAGGAAAAGGCTTTTATTTGATTAGATCAATACATCAGAAAATTTGCTACTAATTTTGAAAATAGTATCTGTTTTTTTGACATACCTCACAAAAGAAAAGGTTCCTGTCAAAGTGCAATGGCTTCTTGAGACAGCTGGATGAGATAAATGCTCTGAACCTGTGTTAGTGATACCTGAATTTAGTAAGGAAATTATCCTATATATGGAAGTATCAGATTAGGGCCAGTGCTGTCCCAAGACATTCAGGATAAGAAAAAGCCTAATGTGCTGTACAGAAAATTAAACAAAGCTGAAAACAAATATTCCGCCATAGAAAGGGAGTGTTTAGTACCAAAGTAGCCAAGAAAGCTAACAGATGACAACACAAAGTTGTGTCGATGGGCACACTATCCCTCCAATCCTTCCAACACACAATGATTCACAGGCATAAACTAGCACTTTGAAATTCTGAGGGGTTGTCAAGGGTCATGTAACCCCATTGTATTAAATCCAAAACTGATGGTTTTGTGTTATGTGGGAGACAGTTGTAACATGCTGGGTATGGAAAATGCATAGTGTGACTGTAAAAGTGACTTGTATGAGGGAAATCCTCACAGAAGTTTAGTCAGAAATGTGCACTTATTGATTAGGTAATTAGGCACTAATTGCCAACTACTGCTGTATAAATGAGTTAGTCTGTAAACTGCAAAGCAGGAAGTGAATTCCTCTTTGTAGGTTCAAAAAGGGGTAGGAAGGGGATTCTCTGAAGAACTTGGAGGTGCAGAGTTCAAGAGCTCAGTGTTGTATTGTGTACCTGGTTTAAATATTTTCAGTACAGAGCCTGAATCTAGGTCTAAAAAAGACTACAGTGAAAGACTTTCTAAAGTCAGCATATTTGTAGAAAGGACTGAACTGAAAGCCAGATTAACTATTTTTATTTTATTGAGTGGATTTACAGAATAAACATTTTTTTAATTTAAGAACTAATGCCTTTTTCCTTGTACTTACTTTGTGTGTGTGTGTGTGTGTGTGTGTGTGTGTGTGTGTGTGTGTGTGTGTGTGTGTGTGTGTTTCTACAGTGTTTAATCGAGGAGGAGCATAGCCGGGTGACAAAGAACTGTTTACAGTACAGTAAGGCCTTCACTCATAACTCTCAAATGTCTAGAATTATACAGAATATCTGAATTTTTCCCTAGTATTTTCTATCTGTCCCTCATGAAATGTGTGGTTTTGTGGCAAGCCATTGAGAATTGCAGTCACTAAAGAATGACGTGCATTTGAGTTTCAGACTTCAGTGCACATTTATAATTTTAACTATGTTCAGTGATTCAAAAGTCAGGATTATTTTATGATCTTCAGGCTATACCTGAAAAAAATGTGGCGCACCTTTATAATTTTAACTGTGTTCAGTGATTCAACAATCAGGATTATTTTGCGATCTTCAGGGTATACCACCTTGTAACTCTGAACTTTTCTGCAGCTGCCTAATTGCTTTTCAGATGTACTAACCATCAGTCATGAGACACTCAATGAAATTGGCAAAGCACTGTCTTGAACTAATACAAAGGCTACTGACTGCAGTTATGCCATTTATTTTATCTACAATGCTCATGTTCTTACAGGACTTTGCCAGTTCAGTCATAACGAGTGGAAACAGTCATGATATAGAGAGTCCCTACCTAATCCCTCAGACATGAGAGATGCTTCTCTGTCACTCTGGACAATCTGGTATGCATACTACTTCTCATAATTTCTGGTGTCAGCGATCTACGGAGGAAGTTAATCAGTGAAACTGGTCATTATGTACACCCTCTATGTGTTTGATGAACGTTATAATAAACAGCAGCTAGCAATTCAGTTTGCTGATGATGATGTTTTTGTATTGTTTTGGATAATTTTTTTCTCCATTCACAGAAATCATTGCTTACCAGTCATTCACACATTGTAATGTTGTATTGTAATTTTAGGTCATATGCCATACATTTGGCTAGTTCATAAGATGAAGTTGTATGTCTCTGAGAACTGACCAGTAGCTGACATTCATAGTAAAACAGAATAATTTTGCATAATTTCCTCTTCAGCTCTTTGATGGAAATATTTCTGTCACACAAAGTGCTATTACTTCCAGTTTTACTATGAACTAATGAGTAGCATCTGGTCAAGGAGCTACCATCACAAGAAACAACACAGTTAAAATCTTAACCAGATGAACAAAATAACTACAGACATTTTTTGCAAGGTGCACCCCCAATGCACCCCTTCATGTGGACATTTGCTCCCCTTTTACTAAGATATACCAACTCCATGCACACATAACTGTGGAGAAAACTGGAAAAGACCAAATACTTTAAATCGCTGCTACTATACAATAAACAATATTGGCAGTGATTTTCAATGGAAAAGCAATCAACAAATGAACTCATATAACTGTACTCAATGATTTGCAAACTTGTACCTTTTACATTCAGGAAACCATTACTTCAAATCTTCACTTCAGTGTGTGCCCTCATCAACATTTCTTGTCATTTTTTGAAATCTGGAAGCACAGCCATAATACTTTCCTTCCACCGTGAAGAGTACAACACTATAAATTACTTTTATCAGTAATGAATCCCTTCTAATGCATTATGATGTAATCAAGTGTCCTTATTCTTGGGTGTCCATACATTAAGCCATCTTACCTATTGGCTGCATTATAGCCACTAAGAATATTAATATTACTTTTATATATCAGGAATCACTATATTATGGCTCATTATATGAAGCTCAGCATGTCACTAATAAATTTAATTGCAGATTACAAAGATAACTATACTTTTAATGCCCAACGTATAACACAAATTCTGCTTGCTGTCCCAGTAGCTAAGAAAAATGTATGACACTGCCTTTCATAACTCTACCCAGCAAACTGAGTAGAAACCCTTACCAAATAACCATAGATTTCTTTCTCTGTACACTTTCAAAGCAATAAAATATGTAACATGTATACAAATGTAGCGGCCATAGTCCTGTCTATGGGAAGCATTAAAGCATTAATACACTGGCTTATTCAGTGCCTTTATTTTGTACTGGTTGATGGCATTGTTGTCTTCTATAATTTTGACAAAATGTTCTCTGTTCTCTTTATGCCATTTGACTAGCTCATAGACAATGGTTCTTAATATCTCCACAGTGTCTGCATGTATAATACATTTTATGCAGGCCGTACATTTACTGTGCCTTTTATAATAGTGTTTCTTGTCTCTGCATGACAGTGTTGAATGATTCTGTTGTCTGTGTAACATAAAGTATACAGTTCTTCTGTTATTCATGTGTTCGGCTGTTTATCTTCCTTTCTGAATCTAACTTATTAAAATTGCACCACCAATAAACCCAGTGTGGGTTACCATTAGTCAAACTAACAAGTAAGAGACAGTGTGCTAATGTTACAGATTGATGAAAGGCATTTTAAAAGTACTATAATTTAATGGAAAGAACATCAAATGATAATGTTTTCTAACTCATCATTTAAAATGTGTTTCAACATGTATCACAAAAGTCAAAGAAGTTGCATCAATTGTTAAGTGAAATACATTTGTGAGGAATGATTGCTTTAACAGAATTTGATTAGGGATTTTCTTACGGAACAGAAGCTCATCTCACTGCAGATTAAAATGCAGTAATCATACTCTCATTAAAATCAGTTTTCTAACCAAAGTCTTACAAAGGTGACTCTAAGAATGGAAACGTTCAACCCTGTATGGACATTCTGTCAGGGAGCTTTTAGTATAAAAGGTGTTATTATCATCTAACCTGATCATTTAACAAAAGGAGGAAATAAATCAAAGTGAACTACAGGGGAGCAAAAATATTTCTAAATTGCTATCTTACTTTCAATCTGTGCACACTTAAATACACAGGCGCACACACACACACACACACACACACACACACACACACACACACACACACACACACACACACACACACACACAAACACACACACACACACACATCTGTTTGTTAATGTACACAACTCGAATCTTCCCATCTCTATGTAGATGGGCCATTCTTTTGTGTTCTTCTTACATATTATGTTACTGTTTTGAATAATGCAAATACAATAGCCAATCATATTATTTACGATACCAAAGAATTAACCTGATATTGTTATTGTTATTATTTTTATTATTTACCTATCTTTCTGTTCGTATTTTAGACAGGTGAGTATTCAGGAACAAATGGCACAGAATGTTATGCAAAAACAGCGTGGTGACAACACAAAAGGAGAGGTCAATTCAGAGACAAGTAGCATGACTCACTACTGGAGAAATGGCATGGTATGCTGATTATCACATAATCATGCCAACAAAATCTGTCATACATGCAAATAAAATCCAACACGGTGGCATAATAATTATAGTAAGAAGAAGAAAGAATTTTGTTAACCAAGTAGGCCAACTGGATACCTTCCCTTTTAGTGATACGATCCAGGAGCAATATCTGGTTAAGTGTCCTGCTCAAGGTCACACAGTAGGCAAATGAGGGCTGACAGAATCCTATAAAATTAGAACAATGTGCCATGACAATTGGCTATTTTAAATATCTGTATTTTGCAGTAAATAAGTAAGAAAATAATGGAGTACATCTCACAATAAGATGCTAGGAGTACCATCAACATTAACAGAACAGGGTGGCCACCTTCTCAGTCAGTGTCTGCAGTGTTGCACATCGTTGTCTTCTGTGTCACAGAAGGGCTCTCCAGTGACTAACATAATATCACTTGCATGATCGAGGCATTCTGAACAATTACCATGTGGGCAGATGGGATGTGTAAAATGTGTCCCAGTGGATACAAAGATTTGTGTAACATTAACATCCTAGCAACTGGAACCTTGCAATGTCTGACATGAACAATTTGGGAATTTTGTTTGTAGGTAATTACTAGGATTACAACCCTGGGGGAGACTTTTTATGCCTAGTATTTCTTCCTAAAGGTGTCAATCGATCCCTAGATCTTGCATTTGCAAGGTAAGTAAACAACTTAACCATTATGCCAAACCCCCAACCTGTCACAACCCTACACCAGTTCCTTGATGTGATGCCAGAGCTGGTGGGGGAGCATATTTGGCTTTCCTAGACAGTAGATGAGATAACTTCCCCTGTGTGGGCATTCTATGACATCGCCCATTTCCATGGGGCTTGATGGCCATTGACTGCATTCACATTGCTTTGAAAGCTATGGAATTGGGTCTGGTGGGATGTTTCACTAATTGCTCTAGGTTAAAGTATTACAGCAATTTATTGTGTTGATTGGACTGAGTACCTAAAGCATTGCATTTGAGGTTATCTGCAATGATAGCATTTTGAGAAATACTGAAGGAAAAGATATTCATCAAAGTGTTCTTAATGCTGAATGTGTTTGTGGGAGGCAATATGTAAATGCAATAGAGCAAAGGTATTTGCTTTTGATGAAGGTTAGGGTTGCTAATGTCCCACTGGGATATTTATCATCAGTTTGGTTAGCATAGAAGGAATCAATAAGTTCAAAGGGCATATCGCTTTTGATGAGAATCATAACACCACCATCTAGGTGTTGGCCAGGTCTATGATCCACAAAATTTTATAATTTACTTAGGGTGACCATATGTGGGCTTTCAGTCAGGAATTTGGAAGCTTTAGTATTGAAACTGTTGCTAATACTGCAGATATCAATACAGAATATTTTCAGGCCATTCCTTTTGGTAGCTACATGATTGACAGCTATAGGGTTGGTGCCAGGAGTAGAAGAAATGGTAGAAGGAGAGCTGGACATTAGAGAAGAATTGAGGATGGGTACATTAGATGTTATTGAGGAATTATGAAACAAATTGAATTTCTTCTGACTGGGGGGGAACAGTCATTATGGGTACTGGTGCATTTGATGTAAGGAAGTTTGGGTGGGTGAGACCACTGGGTATGGGGGAGAGGTGTAGTGATGGAGTAGAGTGGATGTCTTGTAAGTCATTAGTGATTGAGAAATTAATCTGGTGAACAAAGCTAGGATTAGAGAGGATATCCACTGGCCTTAATAGTTTTTAAAGGAGTTAATAAAGGGGGTGAAAACAGAATTTCTTCAACACTTTCCTGAAAGTGGCGCACTGGAGCAATCTGGTTTGTACAACGCATTTCCTTCAGGATAAATATAAGAGAGCAGTAATGGAGACTGGACAATTCATAACGGGAATGAGAGTGGGAGCGAGGAGTGAAAGCAGTGTGTCTGTCAGGAAAGGAGAGACATAAGAAAATAACTGAAGGCAGAAGGAAGAACAGTTATGTATGATGACATTTTTGTTTATAGAGTAGTACTAGCACTTATACTGGCAGTAGTGGGAGGTCATATGCAAGTAACTGCTGAAGAAAGTTGTGAATATGAAGTGTGGCCTGTAGGAAAAACATTTGCTAGTGGAGACTGAAAGGTCAGAAGGCAAGACAAAGTCTGAATGGTGCAGGCAGATGCAGAGCTAGTAAGAAGAGCAGAACAGAGAAAAGAATGAAATGGGGAAAGTGGCACAGCTTTGAAAGGTCCTGAGCTGTTAGGACATTGTAGGAACAACATTTATAGTGATGGAGAGTTTATGAACAGGAGCAATAATGAAATGGAAAGGAGAGGTAACAAGGTGGTGTTTGTAAAATGGGGAATAAGTAAATGTATGCCATCTTATGACTGGATACTGTCTTACAGGCTCCCTGTATAAATGTTGAGTGCTGACACAATAAAAAGTGAAAAAGACTGAAAATGCAAAAGAGTGAATCTTGAATGCTTTTCTCCTTTAAACTTCTAAATTTCATTTTTTGAAGGGGGAAGCCCCCACACCCCTCTGGTGTGGGGGGCAAGCCACCAACACCCGCCAAACGTATATGTATATATATATATATATATATATATATATATATATATATATATATATGGATCTACTTCAGTAGATCGAACTTTTACAAGTTCAAACCACATATGGCTGAGACCATATGTACAAGTTCGAACACTGAAGAAAAAAAAAAAACAAAAACAAAACTAAACAACTGTAGCAGGGGGGCTACATCCTCCTGTATTTTTTATTTTACATTTGTTGACCAGGATAGTCCGACTGGATACACATCCATTTTCAGCACAGGCCTGGGGAGAAAAGCTCCAAGATAATAATACACATTGAACATTTAGTAAATGCTAGTTTCAAGCAGATTACAGTCATAAGCAATACCAGCATTTAGCACATATAATACTTATTATAAATCACTTTACAAAACATAACATTATTTTCAAAGTTAAACATACATAACTTTACATTCAGGTTTTTTATATATATATATATATATATATATATATATATATATATATATATTTTGGGCAGCATAGGACAGATGTTTGAGACCCTTTATCCTTTTGGTGAGGAACTTTTATGGCCTCTCCAGCTGCTGCAAGTGTCGGGTCAGATACATTCCGAATGGGGCATTGTACTCAATCATTGGTCTGATGAGTGATGAGTATAGGGAGACTATGACCTCCCTTGATCTAGATGAGAATCCCTTCATGATAAGGTGGGCAATGTAGAAGGTCTTCCTAACTACTTTAGCTACATGGGTGTCGAATGACAGACTACTATCAACCTGGGTCCCCAGGTCCCTGATAACTTCTTCTGTACTCAGTGGATTGCCACCTATTTGGTAGCTAGGGGTAACCTTGTTTTTCCTGAAGGGTATGACTATGCATTTTTGGCATTTAACTTTAGGCCATGGCTCTGGCACCAGTTATCCATTTCTGTGAGACCCTTCTGAAGGATATCTGTGTCAGATGTGTTTTCTACTATGGCCCAGTTTGCAGTCATCTGCAAACTTTGTCAGCCATAACCCTCCTGTGTTTGCTTGTACTTGGAAAAGTAGATGCCAAACAAGAGTGGGCCCAGGACTGAGCCCTGTGGTACACCACTTGTGACAGGCTTTGAGTCTGACATGGCGCCAGCAACTCTGACCCTGTGGGTTCTGTCACTCAGCCAGTTTGCAACCCATCTTGTGATGTATGGATTAACATTTAAGCTGATGAGTTTTTCAATGATACCCGAGTGGGGTATTGTATCAAAGGCCTCCAGATCGAGGTAGGCTGTATGGACTGCCTTTCCCTCATCAATGGCTTTGGTGACTGTTTGAAAAAGTCAACCAAGTTTAGAAGGCATGATCTGCCTTTGACAAAGCCAAACTGGGATGGATCCAAAGTCTGCAAATTCCTATGTCTTTATTTATGAGGTCCATTATGATCCTCTCCATGGCTTTGCAGATAAGGCTTGTCAAGCTAATGGGCGGTAATTTCCAGGGTCGGGTGGAGGCACCGCCTTTGTGAAGTGGGACCACAGTTGCAGTGCGCCACTCCTGGAGTGATCCAGAGGTAAGACTATGATTAAACAGCTGTCCTAGCTGTGGGTTTAATTCCTCGTTGAGTTAGGTGGAGCACACAGCGGGGACACCATCAGGTCCCATGGATGCTGTGTTTTTGCTTTGGAGAGAGCAGTTCTCACTTGGGCGTTGGAGATGTTTGGGGGCTGCAATCGCTTGGTATAGATATCTCTCCTTTGGGGGGGGGAGAAGTTTGCACTGAACCTGTCAGCCAGTATGTTGGCAATGTCTGTAGGATCAGTAATCTTCACATCATTTTGAACTAGTTCTGAGCATATCTGGGAGTTTCCTCCCAGGTTTCTAACATAGCTAAAGAAGGCCTTATGATTGTCTTTTGAGTCTTTAGCTATTTTTCTCTCAAAATTTGCTTTGGATGATTTTATGAGAGCTCTTAGTTTTTACTTATAGTGATCAAGGGTGTCTTACCTTTTAAGGATTTTGCTCTATCTTGTAGTAGCTTCCTCCTTTTGTTGTAGAGTTTGTTTATGGCTGGGGTCCACCAGAGTGGGGCTTGCCCTTTGGTACAAAGAGTCTTTGTTTTGCTTGGGATTGCCTTATCCATACAGTCCTGCAGGTGCTGGTAGAAGGCATTTGTAAGTGATTCAGCGGCTTGAGTAGTGTTTCCGTCGCTCGGGGGCCTTAAAGGAGACCACACTAGTCTTTAGAAGTGTGAACTTTCGAGAAGTTCTTTACTGTGGTCTTTTTTATTTCAGGTGGGGGTGGGATGAGGACCTCCAGCGAGATTAGTTTGTGATCTGATCTCACCAGTGAGGGGTATACTTCGGTGTTGAACATTGTGCTCCCATGTTCGTGATGATGAGATCAAGTATGTTTTCTCCTCTTGTGGGGATGGTGACTAGTTGTTCCATGGCATTTGAGTTTATGAATTCCAGGAACTTTTGGGCTAGGTGTTTGGGCTTGAATAGTGTTCCCAGTCTATATTAGGGTAATTGAAGTCACCTAATATGATGGTGTTTGGTGATACATTTATCCCTCTAGTGTTTTCAGGAAGGCCATGTGAGGTTCCTGAGTTTGTGAGGGTGGCCTGTAACATGCTACAATTTGCAGAGCAGTCTTGCCTATGGTTAATTGCACCTGGATGGTCTCCGATGCATCGTGCGTTGCCACCAGTCTTGAGGTGTGGGTGTCTTTGATGAATATGGATACCCCTCCTTTCTTGGTATTGTCCGATTTTGGGGCATGATAAGAGGTAAAACCTGATAGTGCCCTTGAACCAGGTTTCTGTCACTGCACAGACATCGATGTTCTCCATACTGAGAAGGGCCTCGAAAGGCATTTTGAGATTTAGACTTCTGGCATTGAGCAGCATTACCCTTAGTTTTTTTCCTTTTTGTGTTCTAGGGTGGTAGGTTTAGAATTTGAGCCTTGCCTAAAAAGGCACTATGGGGTGGCAAGAGCCTTTGCCAATATCCGGAATCCCAGGGTGACAGGTGCAAGCCGCCCAGAAACAGCATGGCTTGTCCAGCATGTCATCCCAGGCAGACAGACATTGGATCCCCTTTGAATGACACCAGAGTTTAAGCCAATTGTTAAAGCTGATCATCTTATCTCTGTATTGTGGCATCATTCTTGGTGAAGGTAGGATACTGCTCAAGGTCAGGGTCATACCTGCCTGGGCTACATAATCAGAGAGCTCCTCAATGTCTCTTTTCATGTAGTCCAAGGAGGTACGTCTCAGGTCGTTTACACCAGCGTGGACAATGACTGAGTCATATTTGAATCTGCTGTTGAGAGACCTCAGTGCTTGCGTTATGTGGCGGATTCTAGCGCCCGACAGGCAGCTTACTGTGACCTTCTCCTTACTCAGTCTGGTGAGCGGGACGTCAGTGTGTCTGACTATGGAGTCACCAATGACTAGTGTGTCTGGCATTGTGTTTGGCCTTAAGGGCTGTGACTGTTTGACACTCTGACTGTGAGGTCTATGTGTTGCAGGTGTTGTGTTCTGAGGTGGTGGTTGTTTGGGTGTCTGCTTTGGTGGCCTCTGCTGTTTTGGTAGATTTTTGATCAGAGCCAGCAGTATGTCTTTGTGTGTTTATGTGTATGATTTGAGGTTGTGATGGTACTATGTGAGACTGGGTCTATAGTGTGTGTGGTAACCTTCTCCTCCTGACTGGTCTTGCCAGTCCTATGTTGACTCAGCCTCCAGTTATGTATTTGTGTTTTGTGGGAGGAGGAGAGGGTTGTCTGTACATGAGGCAATTGTAACATTGCCTCAATATTCCCAGGTTCACCAGCTGAGCAGGAGAGGACACTAGCAACTGATCCTCGACATGCTAGAAGGACTAGACAAAAACTTTAAAAGAGATTCCTGACCGGGCGTGTGACGAGAAATGGGGGTTTGCCTTTTTGGGGTGCTATCTATAAGAGTGCGTATCAAGGTAATAAGTACTGTAGGAGCAAGTGCTAGGTTTAACAGATAGAGAAAAGTCTACTTGGAGTCAAGTAGAGATGATCTTTTAGGTATTAGAGAAAGTGCTAGTAACAGGGATGCTTAAAGGTAAGATTGAGAAGAATGCACTCTGCAGTGTGCACTAGAGAAGTTAGATATGAAAGTAGGTAACTTGAGTTTTACCTGTTTAAAAGTTAAGGTTTAGTGGAGAGTTACTATTTTTAAAACAGCAAGATGGACTGAAAGGGGTGGTTACTTTTGTATTTTGGTACTATGAAATACTGTAGGATGGCCAATAAATTTAAATAATTGAAGGGGTGGGATTTCAAAAGTGATGGTTTTGTGATTACTCACATAAGCCAGTGAAAGTAGAGAGAAATGAGATATATGGTCAGATTAACATAAGAGGCGGGCAACTAGAAAGACAGTGGTATTTCTGCCTGACTCAGAACAGAGAGAGCTGTGGTCTCTTTTGAAGTTTTAATATGCTGTTAAAACAGAATGCAAGCAAAACACAAGGTAAAGAAAACAAACTACAGTATTCAAAATATAGAAAGGCAATACAGAAATACAAAATATAACAACAAACTAACCTTTCCTTCACAGCAAAGTGTAGCAGAGTCTGGATGAGCCTTTCTGGTCTACTTTGACCCAATGAAAGTACATTTCTCTGAAACGGAAATAAGTGATCCCAGTTCCACGAAAGTGTGTTTCAATGAAAACACACTTTTGTGAAACTCAATACAACTAATACCAACAAAAACACACACAAAATAAAATGACAGAAACACATTTATGTAGGGGGTAAGTCCACCTGCACTTCCCCCCAACACACACACACATCTCTGCTATTTATATATACTAACTCCAAGATCACACTACAGTGGAGAAAAGAGACTATTCCCTTATCTTCACTGTACTGCAAACTATGACAACTACTCAGTGTTGCTTGTATTAGTTGTACTGAGTTTCGTGAAAGTGCGTTTTCGTTGAAACGCACTTTAATGGAACTGGTATCGCTTATTTCAATTTCAGAGAAATGTACTTTCAGTGGGTTAAAGTAGACCCATATATAGACATACTATATGTGTGTGTGTGTGTGTGTGTGTGTGTGTATATATATATATATATATATATATGTGTGTGTGTGGTATATATATATATATATATCCTAACCTGAGATCACCAAACCTCAGAGAAAAGAGAATATTCCGAAAATGCTTATCCTACACTTATTATATGTAAGTCTGTTTTTTGTGCCATTCAGTCTCCATGTTTGGGCACTCTGTCTAGCAGGTGCTAACATTTCATAGATTCATAGATTGTAACTAGGCTATTGACAGAGTGGCTCTTTGTAAGCCTAACCAGGAAATTGAGGGCTAGGCATTTATAAGGTACCTTTGTCAATAAGAAACATGGTGCCAGTCCCAATGTAAATTTCCTATTCGCTAGCCACTGGTCTAGGTTGTGTTTAAACTGAGTAATGGATGAACTCAGCTTCACATGGATAGGTAGCTTATTCATACAGAACACTTCACAAATTTGCATGTCATCCTTGTGCAGGGGTCATGCTAATCTACCCTGTATTGTTACAGTTTTCAAATGGGTACACTCCAACAGCTATTCAACTTAAGCTTAATCACTGGCTTAGACCCCAAGGTATGAAGCACAGCAGTTATGATGCCACTTCACAAGGGTGGTTTCATTACAGAGCCTAGAAACTACAGACCCCTTAGCCTGACAAACCACATCTGCAAGGCCATAGGATGGTTCATAACTCACCTTATAAACTACAACATGAAACATTTTATAAGACGTGATCCCCAGCAGTTTGGTTTTATTAAGGGTAGATCCTTTCTAATGAAGCTGGTAGACTTTGAAAGAGTAACACAAGCCATGCACAGAGGACATGCTGTTCGTGGGAGCTTATCTTGACCTTGAAAAAAGCATTTGATACCACTCCACATGCTAACATAATTAACATGCTGAAAGCACTCCAAGTTGATCCTATGTAGCTAGAAGGATAGTAAATTGACTGATGGACAGAACCAACACAGTGAAGGTGGCAGATACATCCTCAAAGAGCTTGACAGTAATGAGTGGAGTCCCTCAGCGGTCCTTTCTAGGGTCACTACTATTCGGCTTATACCCCTCTCATCTCCAAATTAAAAACTGCTTCTCTGGCTAATCAGGTTTGCAGACAAATGTAATCTGTGTTTCATCCTCATATCTCCTTCTGACATGCAGAAACTGCAACTTAAACCTACACATGTTAATAGTTGGTGCACAGGAGATAGGCTAAAACTAAATGCTAATGAGTCAAGATTATCATATTTGGTAAACAATCCCTCGACCCAGGCAGAGTTTAGAACATTTATAGTATAGAAATGACCTCACTGCAAAATGAAGATGCTGTGACAAACCTTAGAACAAGAGATAATTCCTTCTCCTTTGATCATCATGTTGGAGTAGTGGATAGAAAATCCTTTTATCTGGTGCAAATAATTGTAAAGGGTATCACGTGTATATCCAAATAAGTCCTTATTCCTCTATATTCTTCACTGATCCAGCCCCATCATAGATTACAATGCCCTTTTGGAGATGTATCTTACTAGACAACATCAAGTACATAGTTGGTTAGACCTAGAGATGGTTAGATAAATGTTTATAGGCCTAAAAGACCTGAGCTATCAGGAGAGGCTGAATGCTCTATCTCTGCACTTCATGCCCTATAAAATCCTTAGGGGCATCCTGTGGCTTGCTTTATCGGCCATTAGGTGTCTGGCAATCCTACTCCTCTTATATTCCACAAATGAACAGTTCAGAGAACACCAGAACCAGGGATCTGAATCTGCTTCTGCATATTAACAAGTGGAGAGGCTGATTCATCATGCAATGACTACCCCTTTTCTGTAAAAAACTTCCACTCCATTTCAAGTACTGTAACATGGTATCTTCCTTTAAAAAGGAGTTAGACAATTGAATGAGTATTCACAAATGCACTCACACATAACTGGTCTATTGCTCCTTGAAAAAGGAGGTAAGTTCTAAGGGCGGGTAGTGGCAAGGAATAAATGACCATATGGCCCAATCGCCTTGTATATTCTATGACTGTAAAATTGTATCATACTTATTAGCCAGATTCAGCACTTCATTGCTTGTGTCCGCTCATTCCTGGCCTGGATGGTCATGTAGGAGTGTGAAGCTTGGCAATATTGTTGTTAATATGCATCTTACTACTGTTAATATGCACAGTGCCATTATGTTGTGCATTGATATGTGTTACGGTACATCCTGTACATGTAGCTGTGTTCATCAGGCTACCATCCTTCTCCTCATTAAGACCTGTAGTGTGGACATGACATTTTCAGAAACTGATTTCAGTAGGTATCCTGCATGGTACAGCAGAGACCTTCATCCACCTGCTGCACAGGAACCATAAGAAGCACATGCTGAGGAAGTCTGAGGTGCCCTGTATACAAAACTAATGCCTGGCATGAGCTTGCCAGGACAGGGATTGACACAACTGGCATCACCTGCTCTGTTGACCGTGCAGGCACAAACATAGTGAGTGATCTGCTGAGATGTCACACACACCTTCACTTCAAGTGAGAAGAAGATGACATTAGGAAGAGGTGCCCACAGTAATATTTTAAACATTTTGTCCTATCCCCTGCTGCTTCAATTGCCTTCCATTATCATGGACAAGTTGTACTGATTGCAGTTAGTTTTATATTTTCTGTTAGTCCAGAAGACACGGGAAAAGAGGATGACATGTCTAAGGAAGTGAGACTGGCTAGGCTTACTAGTTGACAGACTAAGTTTAGTGTATTGCTGCCAGTGGTATCTACATGCATGAAGTGTAACACTCACGTTCACATTACTGTTTCACTTTATCTTTGTTTTGTCTATTTTGCTATTTGTTTGTTTGTTTATTTTCTTTAGTTTGTTTTATTTTTCTCCATTTGTTTTCATTTTTTCAGGGTCAGGCATTGTGTAAGTTGTGGTGAGCCAGTGATGTGCTGCCCTGAATATATTTCCTATTGTTGGACTCACATCATTCCTCATGCCTGCCTCACCACAGGATTATGAAAGTCAGTCTTCAGAGAATCACCTAGGATACTCGCTTGTGACCTTGGTGGCCTCATCTCAGGAGGGGCAAAGGCTCTCCAAAAGAAAGTGGGCCACCCAGTGTAGAGTGCACTGTTATTAGCTGGTGTGCTCTACTGTTTTTTTTTTGTTGTCTTTTGATTTGTTTATATAAAGTATTTTAGTACTGTTGGCCTCCCAGTTGCACTCTTTGTCTATGAGTAGCCTTTTTTTCGTATTTACTTTTCCAGTCTCTAGACTGAAAACCAGGACTTCTACTTAATTAAATTTGCAGATGACTGCAAGCTGGGAATTATTGCTGTTCCCTTCTAATTCTCACTGTGATAAATCCCTGGTTTGCTAAAACAAGCTCAAACTAAATGCCAAAAAGTACAATATTCTCACATTTGGTAGACAATCTCTCCCCTCCACCTACAGTATTCATAATACTCCACTAACAAATTAAAGTGTAGCTAGGAACCTTGGGACTTGGGATGATAATTCCCTCTCTTTTGATCATCATGTGAAAAGAGTAGTCAGAAAATTATTCTCCTTAGTGCAGCTATTTACCAAGGGAATATTTTCTGAATTCAAAGAGGGTCCCCTTATATTCACCACTGATAAAGCCAGTTATTGAATAAAATGACCCCTTTGGGATGTACCTCACTAACCATATCAAACACAGAGGTATAGCTCCATCCCTCCATCCATCCATCCTCAACCCCTTTTTCCAATTTTTGCACATGGGGTCAGGGTGTCACTTCAACAGTGACAATTATCTTGAGGCAAGGTTTACACCGCTGGGTTGCTAGCCCTGCTGTGGTAATTCATCCATACCACTCACTCACACCTATGGCCAGTTTAGAGTGTCCAGTCCAGCTACTGCATGTCTTTGGAATGAAACTATTGCACCCTGAGGAAACCCACATGACCACAGGGAAGACATGCAGACTCCACACACAAGGCACTCCAGCCTAGAATCAAACCGGAGAACCTCTTGCTGTGAGGTGACAATGCTAACCACTGCACCACAGTGGCCACCTTATGATGAGGCAAAGGCGACAGCCACTCTGTGCACAAGATGTTAGTGGATCAACAAATACCAATCGGTCAATATTGCAGCACCAGCATTGCCAGTGCACACAGAAATAAATGCTGATACTGGATACTACTTTTTTGGTTTGAACTCAAGCTCTTCAGCATTTTGTGCATGGTATAAGTTGTATCAAGTGGCTTGTGCGGGTTTTTAAAATCAGAAAGTGTTTTTATTTTATAGTCCTGAATTAGAGGACTTTTTTTTTTGTTCTTCAACTTATATTTGAGAGCAGGAATGGACCTGACATGAAACAGTACCAGAGGCTAGCTAAGCAAGATATGACTCGGATCAAATAACTATAGGGACTGCAGATGTCCCTAATTAAGTAGATTACACTCTTATAGACTCTGCGTTTCTGAAAGAGGTTAAAATACTGTCCCTGTTTTCAATGATTTATAGACTCTTGAGAGGTGATCTATGACTAGCCTTCCATGCCATTAGACACCCAGATGACCTGTATCTCCTGTATCTCTGTAAAGCCAGTAGTTCCATTAATATCAGAACTTGGATTTAAATCTTCACCAGCAGATAAATAGAACATGATGGATGGATAGACAGAAGCATCACATAGCACCGCTCCCACCTCTAGAACAGTCTGCCCCTGCAGTCAAGCAGTGTAGTATACTAACTTCCTTCAAACTGAACCTGGATGAACTGAATGGGTACCACAACTTTACTCAAGGATCGACTGGCTTAGCTCTCATAGAAAAAGTGGTTGTGGCCTGAAGGTGAATACTGGTAAACCTTATATAGTCACAAGACTAAGTTGCCTTGAAATTGCTGTGAATCTTATGAATTCTATGAAATACTTATATTGATTGTCCATAGTGCCTGTGTTGCAGCTGTGTGGTGCTTCATTACCTATATGAGCATGGGCAGTGTCAAGAATGGGTCACATGATCGCACATAACATAGTCATTCCAGCAACATGTTAATTATCATTATTATGGTTATGCAATTTCATTATGCAACTCTGTCCTAGACATGGCAGTGTTATATCAATGCTCATACATACATACCTAATCTGCATCAAGCTACAGTACTTCTCAACTATCCATACTTTTGCAGAATGGCCAGAATTTTGCCTCATATTTTTGGCCTATCTCTCCTAAAGCTTGTGTTTTTCTAGAAAGTTATTGTGTGCTGAATCATGAAATAGTGGAATTCCTTTGAGTTTAAGACTTAATATCCTTCATAAAAAGAATACTAATGCAAAACCTGCTATTACAGCAAATTTCAAAGTTTATAAAACCGATTTTTTAAATATACCCCTGATTTTTGTCCTTAGTCCTCCCATAATTTTTGACTTTGTCTGGATTTCTTGTACTTAGAGATTGATGCACATACTATACCATTTCCTGCAATATAGCAGTATTATGCATTTTTCTTAACACAACCAGAATTTCAAACAATATATCAATGTTAACAATTATAAAAAGCAAAATGAATAAATCAGTAAATTTTGCAACTGTGTCCTGTGTACCAGTCAGGTGATAATGACTTTTTAAACAAATATACTGCAAGTACATTTTGAAGCTGAATTGCCCTCAACTTGCAGAAACCATTTGACACAAATGGTTAACTATTTTAAAATGTCATTGCAGTAA
Organism: Protopterus annectens; assembly: GCF_019279795.1. NCBI lineage: Eukaryota > Metazoa > Chordata > Ceratodontiformes > Protopteridae > Protopterus > Protopterus annectens. The sequence continues at coordinate 672,072,712 of NC_056725.1, read as the reverse complement.
TTTATTTATGACATGGTGGTTAAATGAATACTTATGTACTAGGTAAGTAATGGTGTAAAGATAATTTTAAATCCTGTTGAGCTAGAGAGTATGCTATAAGGCAGCAGGTAATGATTCGCATTCCTGTCAGACAACAAGCTGCAAGCAGATTGGGAGGGACCCTACAAGGTGGCAAGAAAGGTAAGTGATGTTAACTGCATGGTAGAACTGCTAGGCAGGAGGCAAGAACACAAACTGTACCATGTTAACATGATGAAACCTCACCCTGACAGGGAGGCCCTCGTGCTGAGTATTTGCAGTGGATTGCAAGAGGAGTCGGAGGGAGATCTGATGACTGATCTCCTCAGTGAGGCTCAGACTGACACCTCAGTGGAAGGGGTAGAAATGTCCCAACAGCTATCCCCTACCCAGGTTTGAGAAATCCGAGCAGTGCGACAGGAGTTTGGGGACATGTTCACTGGGAAACCAGGGTGCACCCACCTGGTGCAGCACTAGGTGGATTCAGGATCCCAAAGACCTATTAGGCAGGCCCCTTATAGGGTGCCTGAGAGAGTCAAACAGTCTCTGAGGGAGGAGATACAGGAAATGTTGGAACTAGGGGTAATTCAAGTCCAACAGTCCATGCACCTCCCTAGTGGTGCTGGTGCCAAAGAAGGATGGCAGCACCAGGTTCTGTGTGAACTACAGGAAATTAAATAGTCACACAGAGTCAGATTCTTACCCCATGCCTATGACAGATGAGGCCTTAGAGCAGCTGGCTGGGGCTAAGTTTCTTACAATCATTGATCTTACCAAGGGTTACTGGCAGGTGTCCTTGACTCCCAGTGCTAAAGAGAGGTCATCCTTTGTGACTGCTTTTGGCTTGAATGAGTTCACAAAGATGCCTTTTGGGATGAAAAATGTCCCAGTGACTTTTCAGAGGCTGGTAGATCATATCCTAGCAGGAGCAGGAGTGTTTGCCCTTGCTAACCTAGATGGTTTTGCCACCCAAAGCCATTCCTGGCAAGAGCACCTTCAACATGTCAGGGAGGTGCTGGGCAGACTACAGAGGACAGGGTTAACCATTAAGCCAAGCAAATGTCAGGTGGGTATGGCAGGGGTCTCTTACCTGGGACAGAGAGTGAGGAGTGGTAAGATCAGGGTTATAATGAAAGCTCAGTAGGAACCCAGACTGTCCAAATACAATAATATTCCAAGAACGGATGTCCAAAAGGCTGAAGTTGAGTAAAAACAGTTTTAATAACAGTAATGAATGTACACAAAACAAACTGGTGAGCACTTTCATGGCCTGCCTGCTTCTTCAGACCGTAACAAACAATAAAACACGTAAAACCTTATAGACAGATAATCAGCCAATCAATAAAAAGATGTCAAGCCACATGGTGCAATTAATGATGCAATCCTCTCCTCTTCAGAGCAGGTTTTAAAGACACAGCATTTTTCAGACCTGGGTATACAGCAGCCCTCAGGTCAAGGATCCATCTTAACTTAATATATTCTGTTTCATTAGTTATATCACCTCCTCTTATATTAGTACCAACTTTATGCAGAACCAAAAACTTAAATCGATGCGTATCATCAGTTTCCATTATATGATAGGCTAACGCATTGCTTTCTTTCCTATTGTGTATATCATTATTTTGCTCAAGTTCTCTTTCTTTCAACATTCAGTTGGTTTTCCCAATACAGAACCCTTCACATACAATGCACTTTGCCCAATAAACTATGCTCTTATCTGTGCAGTAAGCATAAAAACTAAATTCAATCTTTCTCATAGTTCTAGGAAGTGTGACAGAAGTAACCATGCACACATGCTTACAGGCACTGCACGATCTACATGCATACATACCTTTCCTTTCACAATGTACCCTGTCTACATAGATCTGTCTATAACACAGACATTGCTTCAAGATTTTATTGTTTTTAAAGAGAATCATTTCATTGATCATACCAAGGGTTACTGGCAGGTGCCATTGACTCCCAGTGCTAGAGAGAGGTCAGCCTTTGTGACTCCTTTTGGCTTGTATGAGTTCACAAAAATGCCTTTTGGGATGAAACATGCCCCAGTGACTTTCCAGAGGCTTTCAGATGATATCCTAACAGGAGCAGGAGGGTTTGCCCTTGGTTACCTCGGTGATATTGCCATCTACAGCCATTCCCTGCAAGAGCACCTTCAACATGTCAGGGAGGTGCTAGGCAAACTAGAGAGGGCAGGGCTGACTATTAAGATGAGCAAATGTCAGGTGGGTATGGCAGAGGCCTCTTACCTGGGACATAGAGAGGGGATTGGTAAGATCAGGCCAGAACCTGCCTAAGTGGAAGCCATTCAGGCATGACGTGCATGCACCTGTTACCAAAAAGCAGATAAGTGCATTCTTATGGACAGCAGGGTACTACAGAATGTTCATCTCCAGTTATAGTACCATAGCTGCTCCCCTCACAGACCTGACAAGGAAGAACAGGCCAGATAAGGTAGTGTGGGCCTCAGCATTTCAACAGGCATTCCAGAAACTTAAAGAATTTTGGGGAAGACCCTCTGAGTTAGCCAGTCCAGATTACAGCAAATAATTTTTGTGCAGGTGGATGCTTTGAATCATGCGGTGGGGGCTGTACTTAGCCAGATGTCTTCAGAGGAGAAGAGCACCCAGTGGTTAATCTCAGTTGTAAGCTTCAACCCAGGGAGGAAAGCTATGCAGCTGTAGAAAAGGAATGTCTAGCCATAGTGTGGGCACTGCAGAAACTTCAGCCTTATCTGTATGGAAGAAAATTCACTGTAGTTAAAGATCACAATCCCCTAACATGGTTACACCAAGCCAGCCAGCAAAATGCCAAGCTGCTAAGATAGAGCCTAGGGTTGCAAGCATATGATATGTCAGTGCAGCACTGCAGTGGGATTAGCAGTGCCAACGCAGATGGGCTCTCAAGACAGGGAATGGGGTAAGGTATACTCAGATAGACCTAACCCTCTCAAGCAATGTTTCTCAAGGGTCACTTGAAAAACTAGCTTGAGTTCTCTGGGGTGGAAGATATGTGAAGATATGTGAAGGCTGCCAGCCTAGCTAGATAGAATTTTGTAGATAATTCTATGCCATTGTAAATATGAATGTAATCCACAGGCTTGTCCTCTTAAAATGTAAGAAAACTGTTAAATGTTGAACTTCAAAAATGTAACCACAGTGCACTCTGCTGGAAGAAAGCTGATAAGTCAAACATTGTATGACTGTTTGATGTCAAGGCTCAGAGACAATAATGTTTGGACTGAGAAATCCCTTCCATTGTTTTGAGACCAGAGTTAATTGCTAGATTTTACTTATATAATATATTTTATTGCTGTATTTTACTGGCCAGGTGAAAGATCAAAGAAATGTTAAAACTCTGAGTTTCAGTTAGCCTGTGAACCAGAGAAAAATGATGTAACCTAAAATGAGTCAGCAGTGATGTATTATTTTTAAGACTTTCTCAGAGAGAGAGAGAGAGAATCAGAGCATTTTGCATTTGTCTTCAGAACTGACCACTCACCAGCACTTGCTTTGCTCTGTCTGTATGTAAGTAGGATCTTAGACTTTAGAGTTTCTCTTAAGAAGTCGATAGAGCATAGTAAGTTTAGACTAGCTGTTTTTTATATTTATGTCAGACTATTCTACATTATTATTTTAAGCATTTTCCTGTGATTTCTGAACTATTGACTAGCACTGTGTTGAATTGAGATTTGTCTTGTGTTTTTATTATTTATTAAATATTTTTAAACCTTTCAACTGTGGCTGTTTTCCATAGAGATAATTTAAGCTCTAAAGTACTTGCATTTATTAAGTAATACTGTCCAAGCCACTCCAATAGTCTTCCTGCTCAGTCACACTTACTATTTGGATATCAGTAATATTACACAGTGAAATTGGTCACCCTTTGGAAAGGGCCTTGGAGTAGCTGATATGTAGGTGTCCCGGTGACAGTGATTTTTACCTTATAATCTGGAGAGAAGGGGGCATAGCTGGAGAACCTATGCCAGCATTCCCCAAGAGTGTTTCTGTGTTTGTATATAACTCATATCTCAAAGTGTGTGTGTGTGTGTGTGTGTGTGTGTGTGTGTGTGTGTGTGTGTGTGTGTGTGTGTGTGTGTGTCAGCTGCTTGGGCAAGGACACAAAGCACTGGTTGGATAGAGAGAGTGCTAGGAGGACTTGGCTTGGGACCCTGGCTAAGGACCCCACATATATATATGTATATATATGGGAACACTTCACATAATCGAATTATTAAAATCTCGATTTGCATATGGTCAAGACCATATGATTGAGATTGTAATAAATCGAATGTGTGTAGTGTTCTGAAATAACACTTTACTTACCTGAATACATTACGTGCACACAGAGGCAAGTATTGTTGCATGCCTTGTGTGTACGTAATGTATTTTTTGTTTCGTGGTGTTGGCAGGAAGTAAAGAAATCTCCGCTTTATGCTTCGCATACAGCGCAAGACGGGAGATTTCCCATCTCCCCACTGTAGCACGATCTTGGAGTTGGTATATTTAAGTAGGGGGGGGTGTGGGGGGCACAGACCCCCACATGGGGGGGTGCAGGGGGGCGAAGCCCCCCTGCAAAAGCGAAGCTTGTGGTTTTTTTTTGTTTTACTGGTTTCCCTTCAGAAGTCCGAGTTTCCGAAACTCGAGCTTTTGGTTTCGGTTATTTGTAGTTCGAGATTTTGGAAATTCGATCTTCTGAAGTGAATCCATATGTATATATATAGCTGTGCCAGTGGGGAGTCTTATTGGGGATCTGCAGAGAAAGGGAGAAACCAGCCCCAGAATGGCTGTGATCTCTGTGTGCTTGTAAGGGAAAGTGTACTTTACTGTGTGTACTTGTTATCCTTCCCAATGTGGATGCCCCTCACTGGTGCTAGTGTTGAGGATTGAGGCTCCTTGATTACTGGGCCAGTGCATGGGCATCACATAACCATTTCTTTCAAATTAATTAATAGAATTTAATCATAGTATAAGGTCTTGGATATATTAAGAGAATGACACAAGGATGTTCAGAGGAATCAGAAAATTCAGTTACTGAGTCTAACCACTATTATGCCTTGTTAATTCCTAGCCTAGATCCCTTCTTGTGGAATCCTAAGACCACTCATGCCCTGGATATATTTATGAATAAATCAAAGAAACTGGGCATTAAACCATTCAACCCAAAAAGCACTAGTAACAGAAGAAACAAGCTCATTTTTTCATCACAGATGAAGGCTGGAAAAACACTGGGACACGTAACCATGAAGTAAGGAAAAATCTTTATTTATGAACAAATGGTAATATTCTTATCCTATGGATACAGCAATATAAGAACTCATTAACCTGCAGATCTGATCATTTGGTTAAAAAGGGATTTTTCTTTCTCCAAATTTTCAGTGGATACTATTTTACAAAATCAGAACATAGAGATTATGGTACATACCTTTGAAAAAAAATGTTAAAGGTGCGTAACCTACAATTGTACAATTGATGTTTAAAGAGTGATTAAGGGTGAAATGTGACCCTATTGGTTTAAGGAATTTTAAGTTTCCAAATGGAATTAAGATGGATACAAACATGTATATAGAATCAATAGCCAGGGTTGACAGGTACAGCTTTGAATTAACAAACTTTATGATTAAAAATGATAGACTGATTGCATAACTATATGGTGAAATTAAATTGGTTAATGATAACATTTTGAATGATTTGTTATTTAATTATTGCAAAAATTCATGTGATAGAATATCTTCAAAGACTGATGAACAATATAAATTAAATAAACTGAAAATCAAAAGAAATTAAGGGACACTCTCAACTATGCTAATAATCAAGCATATTCCTTCATTATTTCTATTTTTTTTAATCAACAACTAGTTTTAACAGTGACAACAATAGAGAGGAATTACAGGTTACACCAAAACAAGAGAGATATGATGAATGAGGCCAACAATGTGAGCAAACCAATTATAGAAACTATACCGACTTACCAAGAAAGGGTTTCACAGGATGTAGACAACTATAAAATAGGTTACTCTTTAGAGTACCCCCCCCCCCACTTACCCTTCAGATTATAGAGACTAGGGAATCATGGTATGAACAAGCAAGGTCCCCACCTCTTCAACAATTTTTATTACAATCACTTGAGGCAGGAGGGTTTGAGAGAAGGAAGGGGAAGATGAAGGGGGAAAAAAGAAGAATGAATTTGAAGAACACCAATAGCTATTACTAACAGAAGACATAGAGTCAGCATATTGTGGTAAACTACTATACCTCATGGGCTTTAATATTTTTAATTTTAGTTAGTTGACTATCAACAAAGTTGACTATTTGAAAAGGGAGTTTACCTTTGTCTACAGAGAAAAGTAGACATATCTGACTTAATGGACAAATTAAAATTATACTAAGAAAATTAATTTAACTATCAGTTTCTAGGACCCAGATGAACAATGTTCAACAAGTGATGACCATTGTAAAAAGAGTTGTATTTAGTCCAGCTATGAACAGTACAGTGGCAATTTTTGTAAAGGCTTCTGAAAAAGATTTTCATCACTATATAAATTAGTGTCACTTGAGGCTGTTTAACTTGACTACAAGAGAGTTTCACATTGGCCACTTGAAACATCAGGACCCACTACAGTGAGTCCCAAACATGGAGACTAAATGGCTGAAAGATCAGACTTACATATACTAAGTCTGAGATGCCATTTCTCAGAATATTCCCTATTCTCAGAGGTATAGTAACCTTGGAGTTGGTATATGTAAGTTTAGGGGGTATGGGGGCAAGTTTGAAGGAGAAGAGTGATTTTTGAGAGTCACTCTTCTTTTGTGCTCTCAGTCTTTTTTTTATTTTGGCTTCTTAGCACTCAGCATTTTGAGTCCTGATAATTCAACAGGGGGCAAAGTTTTGTGTACTATCTACATTGACCACTGATCCTTCTGTGAGAATTATGAAGGCCTGCAAGGTACGGGAAATGGTGTTGGTAGATCAAATTAATTATATTCGCAATATATTCAACATGCTACAAGATACTTAAAAATATTCCCAGGTATGTTGTTGTTTGTCTTTTGGCTTTTCCCGGTTAGGGGTCACCACAGCTGAACTCCGATCTGCTAATGATTGGAAGTAGATTTTCACAAATGCCAAGGTGCCAGCTGGACATCCAACCTTCAATGAAGGCATGCCCATTTATGCATGCCTTTCGAATGCCCACCCAACCACGGGGAGGACATGCAGACTCCACACAGAAGGCACTCCTCGCACTCCAGCTGAGAATCGAACAGGAGAACCTCTTGCTGTGAGGCAACAATGCTACTGCTGCACCACCATGGACAAGACTATCAAAGATTAAAATTAATACAGTCCACAGGAAAACTGATGTTTCAATTATCTATCATAAGCCATCTTTTGCCATTGCCTACTTACCCTACAAAAGCTGTCACCTTTGAATTTACTACTGAATTTTATTTAAGGGATGGATTGTAAGAATAGCTAGAATGAGTTCTACTTATCAGCTATTTGAAATAGAAAAACTAAAATTAATTACTGTGTTCCTAGAAAGGGGTTACCCCAATAGACTAGATAGGGAGTTACTCAAAAACATTTCCCTACAATAGGGAAAATAATTCCTCCATTGATTAAGGGAGAAGAAGAAGAAATTGGTAGTCATTAGGTTTGTGAAATTATGGGGGAGGCTAACAATACCAGTCTTACAAATAAGAACTTGCCATTTTATAATCTTCTTGTGTTGTGCATTCAGGAGTTTATTTTATTTGTGAGCTCTCCCACATTTTTTTATAGATGCTGTGAACTCACTTTATTTTTTTCTTTCTGTCTGCGAGACTGCCTAGGTTTGGGTGGATCACTGAGTTAGCAGGGCACATTGGAAGTGTTCGACAAGTGGCAGTGACTTTTGTGTCTTTTGTGAGTTTATGTGATTTTTGAAGGTAAATATTTTATTTTATTAATTTTTATCTTTTACTACATTTGATTTAACTTTAGTTAATTTTTAGTGTATTGATAATTTCATTTCACTTTCATTAATAGTTGCTTTACATGTTTAGTTAGTTCATTCACTCATAGATGGATTATTTTAATGAATATGCACTAAATGATTTATTGAGGAATAAATTTATGGTAAAGTGTGGAAATTGTGGAGTTTATCTTATTCATGTAATAATAATATTTTGTTTTAACTGTGTTATCTGAATTAACAGGGATTCTCAACAGTAATATTTATTTATTTATTTATTTTTCTATTTATATATTTATTGATTTGAATGTGTTTACCAGTATAGTCCACTCAGCCATTTAGAGCCCTTTTTCAGTGGAAGCCAAGGGAGAAAGGCTCCATAAAATCATGGAACAATTAACAAATTAACAATTAGAAAATTTACACAAAGATATAACATTGTACAGAATATTAAAAAATATAAGATTTACATGAAAATGAAATGCACAGGCAAACAATAGCAATACATTCTTAAGATTACAAAAAAGTTAAAAAAGTGAAAAGGATAATTTGCAAGAGTTTCCAGAATAAGTATAGTTAAGTTATCTCTTAAGACTTAATTGATAAAGAAACTTAAGTTGTGACTATATACAAGGGAAAGATGTCAGTCTGGTTATGAAGAGAGGAGGTATATTACAAGTGCAGATCTAGTTAGTAGAGAGGTGTTAATGCATAGAAGTTTTGAAAGAAGCATGATTCTGAATGGCACAAATTGTTAATGGAAGGGCATTCCAGGCTCGGGCTACAATGCAAGAGTAAAGTAGTTGGTCTGCATGTAGATTGGGCTTGTGGATTTGCAAAAGGTGCTGTTTTTTGGATCTAAGTGACATATTGGGAAAATAGTGGGTAAATAAAGAACTTAAAGCAAGACAATCTGAGGGTTTGAAAATTATTTTGTGTGCTGTAGTTAATTTCAGATAGGTGAGATAGTGTGGGAGTTCAAGCCAGTTCAGTGAGTGTAGGGATGTGCAGTGGTGGGTACAATGTCTTGCATTTGTTGCAGACTTGCCAATTTTGTTATAAAATGTTTTCAGTTTAGTTTTTAGGGAGGATAGCAGGTTAATGAGCAAAGGGGCACCATAGATAAGAGAGGGAAGCAGATAAGTGGTAGCAAGTACTTGTGTAGTGGGAGGAGAAAAGAATACCTAGTTTTTGATATGTTTTGTCAATGTGTTTTGTTGATGTGTTGTATGTGCAGGTCAAATTTTAGGTTCAGATCAATTGTTTCTCCTATCAGTTTAGTGTGGCTATCTACTTCTATTTTCGTGTTACTCTGGAAAACTATAGTGAATTGAGATTTGTTTATGGGAGTGTTTTTTAGGGTGACTATAATAACTTTAGTTTTGTTAGGATTAAGAGACAAATGGTTATTGTACAACCAGATTTCTAAGGAAGTAAATGCCATTTGAGTGATTTGTTGTAGATCTGATGCAGTGTCTGTGGAGCATATAATAGTAGAGTCATCTACATACTGTATGAGAACCCCCTGACTGAATGAAGAGTGTTGATGATTAATACTGAACAGAAGCAACCCTAATATAGAGCCTTGGGGAACACTGGTAGAAGTGTGAAGATATGGTGATAAAGAGTTTTGCCATGTAACTGCTTATTGTCAGTCTGATAAGTAACTGGAAAACCAGCAAAAAGAGGGAGGTGATAGACCAGTGTCAGAGAGCTAAGTGCAAAGAAGTGTGTAAGATACTGTATGAAAGGCTTTTGATAGGTCAAGAAGTAGGGTGGATACAATTTTCCCTGAGTCTCTGGTTTTATTGACTGGGTCCATGAAGGATATTAGGACAGTTGTAATAGTATGACCTGGTTTGAATCCATGTTAAGTTGGAGATAGGATTTGGTTATTAAGAAGGAAATGGAGAAGTTGCATGTGTATGTATTTTTCAAGAAGCTTAAAGATAGAAGATAAAATGGCTATGAGTCAGTAGTTTGAGATATCAGTCAAGTTGTCTCCTTTATGCAGAGGTATAATAAAAGCTCATTTTCAAGATTTAGAGACATATGACTCCTAGATGGACCTGCTGATTAGTATACTAATATGGTAGGCAATAGCTTCTGCAGTGAGTTTTAGATATTCAGTTGGAAGTTTGCTGTGTTAGAGCTGGGTTTTAGCTTGAGAAGTAGCCTTTTTATAGTAGAAGTTGGGATTGTAGTGATTGAGAATATGGGTGAAGCATTTATAGTTGCTTCAACTTTAAGTGAGGTAATAGAGGAAGCGGACTGGAAGAGATGAGATACTGTGGCTATTCCAGTATAGATTGTACTAGAGTGGAGTTATGGAAAGTTATCAGTGATGTTAACTATAGAATGTATGAAGTGTGAGTTGAAGAAAATGGCTATTTGTTCTAGTGTTTTGTCTGGGTGTGCACACAGGTTGTTTTTTGTGCCAGGGTTTAGAAGTGATCCTATAGATGTCCAGAATTTTTGGGGATTCTGCTTATGGTTTGTTTGAAGTTTTAAATAATAGTCTTTTTTTGTGTTTGGATACTAGTCTTTTTACTTGGTTATGGAGCTGTTTGTATCTCAATAGGTCTGATGGTTTTTTACGTTTTTGCCACTGTTTTCCTGTTTTATCTCTAGTTACCATTAGTTCTTTATTAGGTTTATTTAGCCATAGAGAATGGTGGTTTTCACCATTTTCACTCTAGGGAGATCCAAGACTGTCTAATGTTTCCAAAAAGGTTGCATTAAAATAATCCAAACTGTCATCTATAGGAACATATTTTAAATTTGTCCAATTCATACTTTTTAATATATCGGTAAATGTCTGAGGGTTAAAATTGGTAAGATTTCTAACATGTTTGTAATGATGCTGCTTGTGGAAGGAGGGTGCTGTTCAATGAACAAAAGCTGGGAGGTGATCAGTTATAGCATTTGGGAGAGTACCAGATGAGGCGATTTAGTAGTGTTGGACACCAATATCCAGTCTAGGATAAAACCCTCCTTATTGCTACCATTATATCTTGTTGAAGAGGTGATAAGTTGAGTAAAATGGTATAGGTTTATATTTGAGGTTTCAATTTAGAAGAAAGGTTTAACCAGTTAATATTTACATTACCCAGAATGATGTTTTCATTTTTAATATTGCTAGACAACCATGATAGTATTTCTTCCAGTATCAGTATATTATTGCCAGGGAAAATGTAAAGGTCTATGATACATACATTTTTTACTTATTTATTTTTAGGAAAGAGACTAGAATTTCAGCATTAGAGAATTGCGAGATGACATATTTTATGAGAATATTTTGTAAATATTATGGTAAAGGCATGCTATGCCACCTTCTTTTTTGTGGGATCTATCAGTCCTTATAGCACTGTAGGCTGGAGGGAGGATTTCTGAATCTTTTATATTTAATTTAAGCCAGGTCTTGGTGGCAGCAATGATATCTGGTTTATTGATAGCTAGCCAGGCATGTATGTCTGTAGTTATGTTGCAAATATGTTGTATGTTTAGTGTTACAATAAGTAGAGATTTACAAGAATTAGTAGAGTTGGATAGTGTAGAAAGGGTATGGGAAGTCAGACCTGGATTGGAGTGCATGTGTCCACAGAGGGATAAGAATGAGACTATTGAAGAGTGGAGAAACAGAAGTTGGTTTCTCATTGAACTGTCAATGTAGAATAGATGGGAGAAGATAGAGTATTTTAATGGAATATAATGAGCAGAATTATTTGTTGGGAGAATTTGTACTTTGGAGAAGAGTAGTGGAGTTATTTGATAGAGATAGAAGGATATTTCTGACTAGCTTTTAGATGGAGTTGTTAGGAAGATGGTTATGGTTGTTGGCTTAGTGATACATATGGGATTTACATTTAGGAGTAGTGGGTGTGGGTGAGATTTGGGGGCAGGGTAGGGGAGCAAAGAGAGCCTGAGCATAGCAAGAGCGAATGGAGTGAGCTGAAGCCTTAAGTGTTCGTGTAATACCAGGTAAGTTGCAAAAACTATCAGTTACGTAAGCAACTATCCCAGAAACAGCTGATGTCAAGTTCATCAAACATAAATTAGAAATTTCCTTTAAATGTACATCCAGTTTTGCGTCATCTCAGAATTAAGAATTAATTGAATCACTGGCTCATTCATGGAAATGTCAACCTAAATTTTCTAAATATAATATTAGTTTAAAATATACTCAATATGAAAATTTACCTAAAATTAACCAATTTGCATCTGATCATAAGAGAGAGAGTGCCAGACCCTATCCAATTTGTGGGGAATGATTGATAAATTAAAAAGCAAGAACGTTAGACAAGTAAGTAAGTCAATAAGCCAGTTAATAAAACCAAACAATATTACAACAATAACTTATTTAAAGGGAAAGTATCTGCAAAAAGAAAGCTATGGAGAGTAGTAAAAAAAGAATAGACAAAAAAAGGAAATTTCTCTTTCTGGAACTTTAGACAACAGATAATCTTTCTGTAAAAGTCAGACAAATGTATCTCAAGATGGTAATTGTTCTATGGTTTCTGTTTCGATAGTAATCTAACCACAAGTTCAGCTACTCCAGATTCTAAAAGTAAGGATCCTATAGAGCTGATTGATTCCATTTAGCACCAGCTATTCAAGAATCATTTCATTTCAATCAAATTGCATTCTCTGAGGAAATTGCAATCAAAACAACTAATGTTTCTGTTGACAGTGGAAGCAGTTTTAATGGTTTAAATGTTATTTTCCCACCTGCTTTGCATCCTGAAATTTTAATAAAATTAAAAAAAAACTGTAAATATTATTAAACTATCTCAGGAGGTTAATAAAAACAGAACCTCTGTTGTAAAAAAAACTTAAAAGAAAAGCATCATGTGGGACTGTTCATTGTTATTTCTTAGAAGAATGTCAATTTGATGTTAAAAGTTTTCCATATAAAGGCACTGACACAGCAATGGGTTGTATGTAACAAAGTAAAGACATTTTATTTCCAGCTGATTGTTGGAATGTTAAATGATATAACGAGACCTTTGTGGAATATTGACTATATTCATTTACCTTGCTTTTAAGAAATCTATTAAAGGAAAATATATATTATTCTACTATCTTTATTCATTGTGGGATTAATGACTTCAACAAAACTCCATTATACCTTATGAAAGCCATGGTAATAGTTGTCATTGAACTTTTAGAAAGTAGCAAAATAAATGTATTATGGACAATTTACTTCAATCTGATATGACACAATTCATTTAAGGTCATATTAGAGGTAGTCACAAACTAGATCTCTCTGTAACAACTGACCATCACAAGTTGAAGAAATCATTATGGGTCAACCATTATGTCATTCTGACCATTGTTCAACTACAACTAGTATTTTGTTTGGTCCTATTTTATGACCAAGTGTTGTTAGGAAATATCAGTATCATAAGATTGACTTTATGGGTTAAATAATTTTACAAATGTAATTAACTAGTCATTGTTGTCAAATATTAAGGAAGATGGAGGTTATTCTATCCTGGAGTCTATTCTTAGTAATAATAATATGCCGTAAAGCATATGAAACTCATAAAGTTTCCTTAATAGTGGGCTACTGAGCTGTGCAAAATATACAAAAGAAGGAAGAGACTCTTTCACAAATTAAAGAAAAAATCTAGTCCATATATTAAATCTGCATTAAATGTTATTGCTAAACAATTTAAGGGGTTCTTAAATAATAGAAAGCTTGAGTATGAAAACCATTTATTATCTTCAATAGCTAATAAAACTGTTTTATAAATATATTATTTTTGTTACAGGACTACTGATTCTGTTTCATTATTTTTTGTAGATGAAGATCTGACAACTGATCCTTATAGAACTGCTGATGAGTTTACTAATTTTTTTCTGACTTATCACAATCTAGAAATAAGATGGATAATTTGGAATTGGTTTCTACAACTAATAAGAATTTATCTACAATAAGTACAGAATTGATTACTAAAGTGTTAAATAAGTTAGGAAATCCTCTATGGGTCCAGATTGTATTCCAGTGAAATGATTCATGGCTTGAGAAGTACTTTTTTGCTAGTGTTGCATAAGATCTTTAATACTTAGTATAGTACCTTCCACTTGGAAAAATCAATTATTTCACTTATTTATAAAAAGGGAGATAAAAGGGACTTGCGAAATTGCAGACCTTTAACTCTTACGTTTATTTTATGCAAGTTCTATGAAAGAGTTATACAACATGTACCTTCTCTCTCAATGAATCATAATGGATGTAGTGACTTATATCAACATGCATTTTGTCCAGGTAGATAAACACTCACAGATTTAGTGGAGTTTTATGACCAAATAACTTAGACTCTTGAGTAGTGTTAACAGTTTGTGCTATCCACGTAAAATTCGCTAAGGCCCTTGATACAATTCCACATAATATGATAACTGATACATTAAATAATTGCAAATATAATCCCTTTTTAATTAATTAATTTGGATTATTCTAAGGGATGTCTGGGCATTCTCAATATGTAGCAGTCAAACAGCATCACACCAGCTTTCTCCCTGTATTTCTGGAATACCATAGAGCTCTGTGCTTAGCCCCCTTCTTTACTAGTCCTATAAATAGTCAGTATTGGCAAGCTAAACATGATGATGATTCCAAGTGTGTTTTATAATTGATAAAGTTAGCTCCTTAGTATCTGTATCTGAATTTTTGTGATAATTTTCTTTTTGGGAAAACAATGTAGGACTCAAATTCACATTTATTTTTAATTAGTACTCCTTTAGCTGAAATTGATTGCTATACTGATCATGGTATATACATATCATCTGATTTTTCCTTTTTATCTCTTATTACTGTTATAAAAACATGTGTTATTATTAGTGGGGCATATGCTTAGATTTTTATCTATATGAGATGAAGAAAGACTGGTTAATTTACTTAAGTGTAGAGCCATTTTGTTTTAGAATATAACATCTCTTTTTCATGACAATATAAGCACCGGTTAATGGTATTGGAGTCTGTTTCATGAAAATTTACAAAATGGATACCCTCAGTTCATCACTTATCTTATATTGATAGATGCAAAACCCTAAATGGATTTACACTCCATTACCAGCTTAAAAGAGAAAAAGCTGTAAGTGCATATAACATTTTTAGGGATGACTTGCTACAACTTATAATATATAATATCAATCTCTCTGCCCAAATGACAAAGACACCAATATAATAATATGTATTTATTTATTTGCTATTTTTGACCAGGTTAGTCCATCTGAGCTTTTGCCCTTTTTCAGCAGAGGCCTGAGGAGAAAAGCTCCACAGTAACAGACAATAAAAAGCAGAACAAAAATTTACAATTCATAACATTTGCAAGTAAAAAAAAAATCACATTACAGGATTTGTTATTGAATAAGTAGCAAGCTGTGCAGTAGAGTAGTAATATAATGTAAAGGATGAACGCAAATACACGTTGTCTAAAACAAAGAAACAAGCAAAGGATCAGATAAGAAAATTTAGGTTAAGGGGCAAAGTATATCAGTGGTGTAAGACATAGAGGTCATTAGTAGGAGCCAAGTGGCAGGATGCAGAGGAGATATAGTTAGTGGAGTGAAGTTAGTGTCTAGGTGGTGGGCTTGAATACAGTGCAGTCAGGAGGAGGATGAGGGGAGAGGCAATTGGAGAAGGAAGATAAGTATAGTGTTATAGTGGGCAGGAGAGGGAATAGAAAATGGTATAAAAAAACAAAAGTAGCAGTTAGACTAGTTAGCATAAACATGGGAAAGGAGGAGGTAGTAAGGAAGGAGAGGGATGGAGAGAATAGAAGAGGGTGGGGAAGATTTTTAAATGGGGGTGATGTCAGTGACATTTTTGGGTTCTTTGGAGATAATTTTGAAGAGTTGTCGAACTCATGCGCATGGGTGATATTTCTGAGGGGCATAGGAAGCTTATTCCATGCGAGTGCAGGAAGATAGCTAAAAATACTTTGCCCTTGTGACTTCTTAGGTTTATGAATCTGTATGAGACATTGGTATGAGCTTCTGAGGGAGTGTGGAGGATTGTAAGGCGAGACAAAAAAGGATAAGTTAGGGCAGGAGGATGGCTTGTTTAGGATAGAGTGGATGAAGAGAAGTTGAGTTAGTAAGAGTTGATTAGGGAGTTCTAACCAGTTGAGGGGTGGAGAGCAAGACAGTGGTGTGATTTTGGCGGTGAGTTTGCTGCAAATCTAGCTACTTTGTCATATGTGGATTTGAGTTTGGATAGAAGAAAGGAGTGTAAGTTAGCCAGAATTTGAGAGCAATAAAAGAGGTTAGGGAGAATATAAGCCTGGGTAAGACACATTCTAGAGTTTGGAGTAAGGAACTTTTGATTTCTATTGAGTAGACCAAGTTTTTGATGGGTTTTCTTTATACATTGTTGAATATGGAGGTTGAATTTAAGTTGGTCATCGATTATTACTCTGAGCAACTTTGTGTGGGGTTCAGTAGAGATGATGGTGTTGTTAAGAGAAGAGATGATGAAGGGTGACTTAAGATGGTTGAGAGATTTAGGTAGGAGTAGTAGGAATTTTGTCTTTTTAGGGTTCAGTATGAGTAGGTTGTTTGTCAGCCAGTTTCCAGTGAGGTTAAAAGAAGTTTGTGTTAGAGTTAGCAGGTTAGCGGAGTTGTCATTGGCATTCTGTATGAGGGATGACTATGGCCAGGATGTGTGGAGCTGGTTGATAAAAATATTGAAGAGAAGGGGGCCTAAAATTGAGCCTTGTGGGACATCTATTTTTACGGGAGAAAATGGGATATGGCAGAAAGCCATTTAACAGATTGCTCCCTATCAAAGAGGTAGCTGTTGAACCATGAGATAGTTGTGGGGGAGAGATTAAGCTGGGCAAGTTTGGAAAGGAGGATGTGGTGGGAAACAGTGTCAAAGGCTTTGGAGAGGTCTAAGAAGAGGCAGGATACTAGTTTATTATTGTCTTTGGCGAAAGAGATGGTATTGGTAAAGGAGATGAGAGCTGTAGTGGTGCTGTGGCAGGGGCAGAAACTATGCTGGGTAGGGGTGATGAGGCTCAACTGAGTGAGATAGGACAGGATTTGTTTGTGGAAACAATGTTCAAGAATTTTGGAGAGATGATAGAGTAAAACAATATGGTGATAGTTGGAGAGTTCAACTGAGTTAACGCCTTTGTGAATTGGGATGGTGTAGAATTTCTTCCAAAGGGTTAGGATGGTCAATTCACTTATAGAGCGGTTGATGAGGATAGAGACTTGGGTAAGCTATGACATTAGCAGTAGCCTTTAGGAAGATAGCTGGCAGGTTGTCTGCTGATGGAAAGCATGGTTTTAGTTTTAGAAGAAGGTTTTTAATGTAGTTAGTGGGGATGAGATTTAGTGAGAAAGAGCAATTGGGGGACTGGAGGGGTGGTGGGAGGTGTGGGAGTGGAGTGGACAGAGCTTGGCATGAGTTTGCTAATAGTTTCAATAATATAGGTATTGAAGATAGATGCTGTTTCTAGGGGTTAGTTATTTGGTGTGTATTAGGTGTAGAAGGGTTTATAGTGTGGAGAATTTGTTGACAGAATTCCAGAATTTGTTGGCATTTTTTGGTTGTGAAGTTAGGGTAGTGTGATAGAAGTTTTTCTTATCAATGTTGATGTGTTTTTTTGGCCAGATTACAGAGTTCCCTGTATCTTTGGTAGTGTACAAGAGACTTTCAGTCCAGAGTTTCCATGCAAAATCTTGGTTATGTATGAGAGACCAGGTTGGCTTGGTGAGCCAAGGTGAACAGCGTGATTTAACTCTGACAATTATGGGGGTTACTAGGGAGGTAATGGTGTTTAGGAAGATGAAATTGAATTGTTGAATGGCTTCATCAAGAGAGAGGTTGGATAGGAAGGACCAGTCTATTTCAGCTAGATGGTTGTTAAAAGTGTCAGGGTCAACGTTAGCAAACTTACGGCATTCTTTGAATTTGTAAGGTCTCAGGAGGTGGAAGGAGAATCTTAGCACCCTTATAGGGGAGTGATCACTAATGGTGTCAGGTAGAGATTCGGGGTTGTGATAAAGGTGAGGATGTGAGACAGGGATCCAGTCAAGGGTAGAGCTAGATTTTGTAGGTTTGTGAAGGAAAGTAGGAGATGAGTTAAGCTGGGTGTAGCTGTAAAGGTTTATGCTGGTGGAAGAGGAGTTAGAAGTGATTTCTAGACAGCTGATATTAACATTTCCTAGAATAATAGTTTCATTGGGTATATTATCAGCTATCCTCTGGAGGATTTGTTCAAGTATGGGTATGTTGTCCCCTGGGGGTATATAGCTAGCAACAATAGAAAGGGTTTTGTATTTGTTAAGTCTGCAATTTGAAATGATGAAGTTCAGCTGGGTGAAAAGGGGGGTGGATGGGTTAGAGGGGATAAGGTAAGGAGGTCAGAGTACATTATGGCTAACCTTCCACTTTTTTGTGTGTTCTATCAAGGTGTAGGATGTTGTAACCAGGAGGGAAGAATTTGTTGTCTGTGTTGTAGGGTTTCAGCCATGTATCAGAGAGAGAGATTATGTTAGGTGAGTGCTGGGCTGTCCAGGAATGAAATTCAGTTACCTTGTTAAGAATGCTATGGATGTTGATGAAGTAGAAGGAGAGAGATTTAAGAGTTGGTTGTAGGGTTTGTGGGAGTGTGGGAGTAGTGTGGGTGGTAATAGATGTGGTGTTGACAGGGCCTGGGTTGGGATGGATGTCACCTAATAGATGTAGAAAATTAAAGAGGTGGAGTACAAGTGATTTAGTAAGAAAAGGAGGGAGATGCTTTGGTTTGTGTTTGTGAAGTGAGAGACTGTTTGGAAGGATTATGATTTTGAAGAAAGTATATACAGGGCAGGAGAAGAGAGTGGGTGAGATGGGAGTGGAGAAATGGGTAATGGAGCTTGTGGGGTAAGAGGATGTAGAAGAGTGGGGGTGTTGAGTAAGGTGTGTGTGATAATTGGTGAGGTAAGACAGGAAGAGGAGACTAGAGTATAAGTGGTATACAAGCAGCATGGTGACAGGCTGAGTGTGTGGGGGAGGATGGTATGTGTGTAGGGGTGTGTGGAATTATTAAGGGGAGGAGGGAATGGAATACCGGGTCAGGGTAATAGGATTAAATTATATTTAGTGGGAAGGAGGGGGATGGTTAGGAGGTGTAGGGGAATCTAATTGGTTGATGGTATGGGGTGTGGGAGTGGGGAGGTGGATGGGGCTATGGGAGGATAGCTAAAAAGGAAATTGTTGCAGGTGTGGTTGGGAATGGGGGTAGGGCATGGGAGTGGAGTGAGCCCAAGCGTAGCAAGGGTGAATGGAGCGGGCAGGCCCTGACTCAGTACAGCACAAGAAAAACAATCAGAGAAGCCCAGAAAGGGTAAGTATTGTCACAGAAAAGAGGAAGACTATTGTCGGCAGAAACACAGGATTCCAAAAGTAGCAGAGGAAGAAAGGTTGTGGGAGGAAAGGGAAAACAGCAAGGAGAGGCAGAGTTTAATGCTAATAGAGTTATAGGAGGCCTTAGCAGAGCAGAGGTAAATGTAAGAAGAGTAGGGGGAAGAGACAGTAAGTATAGCAGCTGGGGAAAGAAAGGGGAAGATTTGTGCAGTTGGCACAATGCAGGGATGCACAGCACACTTGTATGAAGCTACCCTACTAGTACAGTGTAAGTGAGGGTAAAACATACAAGTTGGGAGGAAGAAGCTTTTGCTTAGGAAGGTTGTTACTGCCAGATGGAAACCAAATGTCCAGATGTCTGTTTTTGGATGTTAGAGTGTGTGGACAGCACTCAGTTTGACCAGGCTTAACAACCTAAAATAAGAACAAACAAAAGTGGAGAGGGAAGAGGTCAGTTTAAAAGTAGAGATGGTGCAGGGT
The DNA here is from genome assembly GCF_019279795.1 of Protopterus annectens. Taxonomy (NCBI): domain Eukaryota; kingdom Metazoa; phylum Chordata; order Ceratodontiformes; family Protopteridae; genus Protopterus; species Protopterus annectens. The sequence goes on along the minus strand of NC_056725.1, from coordinate 672,052,898 downwards.
TTAAACTAAAGAAAGACAGGAGGGGAGCAGTGGACCAAATAAGATATGAAACAACTTTTATATAGGGCTTAGAAAAACCTATGGGTTAATAAGATAGTGGGGTAGACAGGTAGTAGAATAACAGGGGAGGGGTTGGGAGAGAGGCCTGAGTGAAAAAGGAAGGAGCCAATGACAGTTAACAAGGGTAGGAGAGGGTAAAGAGTTAGTAGAGCAGCAGAGTCAGTGGGAGTGAAACAGTTTACATGTTATATAACTCAACAGTACAGGCAAAAATGCAACAGTATCAGTATTGATTCAGATTTTAAACAACAATCAACAACAGCATATATGACATGGAGGAAGCCTAACAGCAGTTTAGCAGAGTAAATCAGTAATTGGCTATGATTCAGAGTAGACAGTATTCAACATCAGTATATTTTCCTGTAGGAAAACTTAGCAGCAATTCCTATGCAGTAATACATTCCAAGGGATGGTGACCTTGATTAGAAAATACATCTGATTATCATCTGAATTAATCTAAATTTTGAATTATAGATTGTAGTTAGGGGGGAACTTTAGAGTGCTCGTACAGCAGGTTCTATGCTTTTGCAATACAACTCCTACATTTGAACCACACATATCAGTTTATGTGTGAGTGTTAGAGAGATGCTACTAGGTACCCACGAGGAAATAGCAGCTATGTGAGAGCTAGGTGTAGCCTCTGTGTACCTAGGGGAAGAGTGATAGGCTCCCTTGTGAAAAGAGAGGATGATCAATAGGGTTCAGGAGGAAATATGTTTGGTAGGCTAGGCAGGCTTGACACTTGAGCTTTCTAATATGATAGATAGCTAGGGGCTGAGCAGCCACATTCCAGCTAGCACTAATGGTTAGTCAGAGGAGGAGGGGGTAGGGAGCTTGGGAAGTGCATGGGTAAGTGCTCGCAGTAGTTGCAAGAGAACCTTTGCTACAGAAAAGGACAGATATAGCAGCAGGGAGGTCCTAGAGTGATTTGGAATGCGTGCCGAATAAAAACTTGAATGTTTCCCATCATATACGGGTAAAACAAGCACAGTATACACAATGCTGCCAGGGCTTTCAGGAGACAGACAAGTTAGTTACCACAGATAAGCATATGTGGGTTGTCCATATAATAGGTAAGCAAACAACTGAGACAGAGGAATGCAGCGTTAACAAATCAGTAACAGCAATAGCCTGGTGACCTTCTGAAATAATACTGTCCCCAGAAATAACAGCAATGGAAGGAATAAAACACAGAGCTTCTTGGCATTAACAAGTCTAAAACTACTCAGAACAGTTGGACTATGAATATCAGCAATGAGCACTGTCATTTACATTCAACAGATAATAGGTAAGCAAACAACTGAGACAGCAATGCAGCATTAACAAATCAGTTAATTCATTAATATCAATTTAATACTTTTTATTGTAAAACAAAATTAAGATGAAATTATATAACTCAGCTACCAACTGATATTAGGATGTCACCTAATATTGAGTGTTTCAAAAGCAAATTTGATCACTGGATGCGAGATAATGTGTTTGCAATTGATTTTAATGAGTCAATGTTCTTTAATGCCTAAGGACCCGAACACTAAAATAAACCTATGAGAACAATAATAACAATAACAAAAGAGATTTTACAAGATCGTTGGTCTTTCACTACAATAGTGATGTAGTTAAAATAAAGAAGATTATTCAGAAAAACTGGTGCAGCATTAAAACTATGAATGAGGTGCTTATGTTAGTGGGGGGTCAACTTAGTTTTGTATATAAGGTAGGTAAAGACTTGAATGGAATATCTGAGATAACTTAAGATAAATTATAAGACAAACTTAGAAAAGAAAGGAACTTATACATGTGGAGCATGTAAACAGTTTTCCTATACTGTAGAGAAAGGTTATATGTGACTAAAAAACTTATGTTCATCAAAAATACCCTAAAAAAGAAAGTTGTGCAACATGAGGTGCAATATTTGTGGTTATTTGCTCTAGCAGCTTTTCCTTTTACATAGTCAAAACCAAATAAACCCTATGCAAAAGGATCTGTGCACACTATTATAATATTATTAAGAACAACACTAGCGGTGTCCCTTATAAGCATACTCTGGTTTGCAAGGAATACAAAATAATTTATTTTGGAATCCTTGAAATAGTTAGACCTCACAAGAAAGGTGGACACTGGGAAACCAAATTGAATATGGGAAATTAATATGGCAACTTATTGTAAATGCCTCAACTCTTCCAGGTCTAAATGAATACATTTCAATTAATCTGGTTAAAAAAATTGAGATCAGCTAAATTATGAGACCTCTATTACATGAATTCCACTTAATTAGTAATTATTTTATACACATTTTGCTACCACAATATATATATATTATATTTTTAAAAAGTAGTAATGTAAATTGACAAGTTTTGATAATAGCATTTGAATATCTATAGATTCAAATTTAATATAAGATCATATGAATTAATTTATTCATATGAATACAAACACGAGTCTCACCAACCAGTTCAATTACCCCAATCCGAGCTCCTGTACTCGGGCAGAACGTAATGTAGTTATCCAACGTGAAATCACGACTGTAAGAATGCCAAAGGACAGTTGCTCTTAAACTCTGTTTTAATGTATAAAAAACTCTGTTTTAATGTATAAAAAACAAATTACATCCAGTGGTTTAGCGCTTTCATCTGTCGCAGACAGATTTCATCAGAACCAACAAGTAGGTCACATTCTCTGACGTTTATAGTAAAATTTGGCGCCTTTTTTAAAAAACTTTATATGAATGCTTATACTTAAACTTAAAAACATTTCTCATATATATAATTTAATTTATTCATGAATGCTTTTCTATTAATTAGCAACAATATAATACTACTAGTAATTACATAACTATATTAAAAAGGTAAAACCTGTAAAACTATTGTAAAAGGTTGTAATAAGTTGTAAAATGTGTGTAAACAATTAAAATAACTAAGAATATCATAGCTAATCTGTAGTTGCTTATGCTGTATACACTTAAGCAGTCTATTGATTCAACAATTTGAACACAATCAACATGTATATATATATCTCTCACAACTTGCTGTGCACCTGAGTGCTGTAGATAACTATAGTGACAGTATAGGCTATGTTTCGAATCTAGTTCCCTAATAGTAAAAAGGGTTTCAAACTGATATATTCATTCAATCCTGGATACGTAGTGGCATCTAACATTATTTGCCACTTACTTTCCAGGCATCCCAATTTTGCTTTCCAATTCCCACTATTCACTAAGTTGTCAACCTGATCCAATATGGCAAATGTATTCATATGAATATATTTGTGAAGTATTTAATTACTTATTTCACTATAAGACATTATGAATGTATTTTATTAGATTGTAAGTACATATTACTTGATATTTAACACTTTAATTTTATTTCATTTTTTAAATTTTATAATACATGTATGTTAATGTGATAAAGGTAATTTTATTGACATATTTTTAAACACTTTTAAACATTTTGATGGGATATATTATCTAATTTTACTGTTAAGTTTTTATAAACATGTTGGCACTTTAAATTAGTAACAGTTCACAGAATTGTGTGATTTGTGAAGACATTTAAATAAGACCTCCTACATTATGCTTAGTTTGGTTCTGATGAAGCCCTAAGATTTGAGAGGATGAAAGCACTTAACCAATTTTAGTAAATAAAGACTTAAAATTGCTTCGTGGTTACATGTTTCATGTATTTTCAGTTCCTACCTCTGATGGTACATGAGTCTGTTTCCTTGGTGAATTGATGAATACCCTCATCTCATTATCCAGGTCCAGTCTGAATTAATACAGTATATCACATGGCTTTATCTGCAGAGGGAGTTTATTCCAGAAGTGAAGAAGACAATGAGTAACAAAGCTGTCCCTCCACTTTGTTTTATTGAAGCAAGTTTAGATTCCTTGTTATGGTATTTGGGTGACTATTTGATTTATGAAGGTAGAAGAGATACTGGATTACTGCTTCACTGATTGCTTGGATGGCAAGGCACAGGTCTCTTCTTAGGAACCTATAAGACATAAAAAATAGGAATGGTGCTTCTAGTTATTTTGGGTAACTTAGTGATTCTCAGCCTGTCAACTTCTTTATTAAGAACCTTTGGGGTCTTTCCAAATGTTTGACATGTCTTGTGAGGTACATCTCAAAGAGGACATGGTGTTCGATAACTGGCTTGAGCAGTACTAAATAAAAATGGACTATAACCTCTTTAGACCGGGATGATAGTCCTTTGGTTATAAACAGAATTAGGTAGGATTTCTGGACAATTGTTGCTGCGTGGTGATAAAAGAGAGAGAATTATCAACCTAGATTCCCAGACCTCTAACTATATTTCCATTTTGAAGTGGGCTATTGAAAAGAGTATATGTCGAGGGATGGTTTGTCTGCCAAATGTGATAATGCTGCATTTTTTACCATTTCATTTAATCTTATTCGCAATGCACTAGACATATAAAAGTTTATGTTTTTGCTTGAGGGCTTTTGTGTCAGAGGAGGATGGGGCAGTCACTCCTAGTTTGCAGTCATGTACAGACCTTGGTTTTTAGCTTCTATGTCAGAGAAACAAATACCGAATAAAAGCAGTCCCAGTCCTGACACCTGCGGGACACCATTGTTTATCTTCCTGTTCTGTATGGCTGCCCCTGCCATCTACACTGTGATACCCCTGCACTGGCCCAGTAATCAAGGCTCATCAATTCTCAGCACCAGTGAGGGACGTGCACATTGGGAGGATGACAAGTACACACACAGTAAAGTACAATTTCCCTTAAGAGCACACAAAGATAACAGTCAGTCTTGGGCTGATTTTTTTCTCTCTCTCCAGATCCCCAATAAGACTCTCCACTGGCACAGCTATAGGGTTAGGATCTCAGCCAAGTGGTCAAGCCAAAACCTCCAGCACCCTCTCTGTCCAACCAGTGCCTCACGTCCCTGTCCAAGTAGCTGACATGCACCCTCACTTTGAGATTTGATTTATATACAAACACACAGACACTCCTGGGGAAGGCTGGCACAGGTTCACTAGCCATGCCCCCAGCTGCCACCAACCACTCTTAACAGCTACTATAAAGCCTTTTCCAAAGGGTGACCAATTCTATTGTATAATGTTACTATTATCCAAATGGTACGCATGTCCAAGAGTTGAAGGCTATTTAGGAGTGTCCTGTACAGTGTTACCAAATACATATGCAAGTACTCTAAGAGCTTAAATATCTCTAACAAAACCAGTCACAATTAAAAGGATTAAATATATTTAATAATAAATAATAAAAGTACAAGACAATACTCAATAACTCAACACAGTGACAACAGAGTTCAGAATCACAGGAAATATTTTAAAACAACATTGCAGGACGGTCTCACATAAATACAGAAAACATCTAGACTGATCTTACTATATTCTTATCTATCTCTAAGAGAAATACTATGATCTAAATATTACTTACAGAGCAAAGACAAGTGCTGGTGAGAGGATGTTGTCAGATCCAAAACAAGATACAAAATGTACAGACTTTCTCTCTGAGATAGTTCTTAAATTAATAATACACATTACTGCTCGGATAGCTAGATGACAACACTATTTCACACCTGCCTCTAGTTCCCAGGCTAAACAGATACCAACAGAATTTAACATGTCTCTGTTAAAAATACTTAACTTTCAGATGTACAGCTGCTAGGAAGCCACAGAGCAATACAAAAACACTTTACATGTGAAACCTAGTAATTATCTCTGTCTCAAGACAATAGAAAGAAACTCCTAGCACTAGACATCCTGTCTCTTAGCTGAAATAAACTAACTTTATAACACATTGTAAAACTCATTACTTATTTTCTTAGAGTTTGCAAGATAACTGTATATTCCAGACTTTACTATCAGCACATACATTTGCATAGGCATGTAGTTTATGCACAGTTCTGCTCTTTTCCATCAGGGTGCACTATGGTTACATTCTTGAAGCTCAGTACAGAACATATAGTTTTCTTAAATTTGTAAGGCAAGCATACAAACCATATTACTATTCACAAATGACATAGAATTATTTACAAAATTCTAGCTGGCTGGGCTGGCAGCCTTCGCACGCACCATGTGTTTTTTGTCTCTTACCAAATTTGATATCCATCTTAGTAAACAAATCCAATATCATAATATTATCTGACATAGGGTTTGTTCCATTCTTCAGCAAAACACATTAGTTGGGATTCATAGACAAGTGCAGCACTCCTATTTGTAGAAGGAACTGTCGAAAGTGCCAGGGAGCTAATGAGAGGTGTTGCATGAAGGAGGATAACACCTGTATCTGTGCAAAGGATCACATAAGGAAACAGTTGCTCTATAGTAATAGGATAAACTGTGCTTTGCAAACATATGGAAGGAGCAGTGCTACAGCAGCACCCATGACTGACATAGCTGATGTTGCAAGTAAAGCAAGCTAACACAGCTGAGTAATTGCACATTGTGCAGTGATGTATAGTTGTGGCTAGTGGCCAACTAATACAAGAAGGACAGCACAACTGAGCATAGTGACCAAAGGAAAGACCATTGTGGATATGCACAACACAGTGACAACCCTGTTCAACATGTAAATGGAGAGAAAAGGAGGTAGATTAGAAATCTGGAAAAGCGAGACCAGCACTGGCATAAGATAAGCAAGGGTAATTTTGAGAGGCTATACAAGTGTCCCTTTTACAAATATTACACAAAGATTAGATAGGGATGGTACTATTGGATGGCTTTAGGTAGGACAGAGGGAGAAGGGAATGGAACATGGGCAGACAAACAAACAGATCCAGTATCTGTCTGCCTGGGATGGCATGACCGACACACCACGATGCTTTGCCAGAGATGGTCTGCACCTGTCACCCTTGGGATTCCGAATATTGGCTAAGGCTCTTGCCAACCCTATAGTGCCTTTTTTAGACAAGGTTCAAATGATAAATTCACCACCTTAACAGGTGCAAGCAAACAAAATCTGAGGGTAAGGCTACTCAATGCTAGAAGTCTAAACCTCAAAATCCACTCACTTGAGCACTCCTTAAAATGGAGAACATCAACATCTGTGCAGTGACAGAGACCTGGTTCAAGGCTCCAGAGAGCACCTCTGCATTACCAGGCTATAATTCATACCACACCTTTTGGCCACCTAACCTGGACCAAAACACTAAAGGCGGAGGTGTGTTCATATTCATTAAGGATATCTAAACCTCCAGGCTAGTTGCTCAGCATAATTCATCCGGGATTATCCAAGGGCAACTAACTCTGGGCAAGACCACAATCCGATTGTAGCTTGCTACAGATCCACCACCATTTCATTAAGGATATCCACACCTCCAGGCTAGTTGCTCAGCATAATGCATCTGAGATTTTCAAGTGCTATTAACTCTGGGAAAGACCGCAGTCCAAATTGTAGCTTGCTACAGATCCCCAACCATGCCCCAGGATTCCCACTCCTCATTTCTTGATACACTGGAAAATATTAGGGTACAACCTAACACCCCAATAATGGGCGATTTCAACTACCCCACCATTAACTGGGAAAACTACTCATGTACCCACTCTTTTGCTCAACGTTTTCTGGAATTCATAAATTCCAATGCTTTGGATCAACTTATCCACACCCCCACCAGGGGCGGCAATATCTTAGACCTGGTCATTACCAACATGGGCAACCAGTGTTCCACACCAGAGGTGAATTCCTCGTTGGTCAGATCTGACCACAAGCTAATCACCCTAGACATCCACATCCCGCCCCCACCCTCATTATGGAAGCCACCGTACAAATTTCTCCAAAGCCAACTTCATGCTTCTTCAAACAGAAGGGGCAAACTTCACGACACCCATGCAGATGGACAATAGAGGTACGACTGCTGAATCATACACAAATGCACTTTATAAGCACTTACACGACTGCATGGCTTGTGCAATCCCTAATAGAACCAAGATGCTATCCTCCAAAAAAGGAAGCCAATTTGGTGGCCCCCTGCCATAAACAAACACTACAACAGAAGAAAGAAACTGTTGCAAATAAGAGTAAAATCTCATGATTGGTGGAACTCCTTTGTCAGCCTCAGTAAGAAGCTGAGATCCCTCATAGAATCCTCCAAAGCTAATTATGAAAACAAAATTGCCACTGATTCTAAAGACAACCACAAAGCATTCTATAGCTATGTCAAGAATCTCAACTACAACACTCAAATCTGCTCTGTTACAGCACAATGGCACTAAATATACAGAACCAACTGATATTGCCAAATTCCTGGCAGATAGGTTCAGTGCTAACTTTACCCCCCCTCTCACCCCCTATGGGGCCCATCTCTATACCAGAAGAATGCAGTTCCTGTAATCATGGCTGCACAGGTAAAAACCACACTTTCCAAAGCCAAGAACACAGCATCCATGGGACCTGACAACATCCCAGGCTGCATTCTACACAAACTATAGAATGAACTGGCACCCCACCTAAGTACCATATTCAATCATAGTCTCACCTCAGGCTTTGTGCCCACTGAACAGCACATAGCGATGGTTATCCCACTCCACAAAGGGGGAGCCACCATGGACCTCAGGAACCACCGCCCCATTAGCCTGACAAGCCTGGTCTGCAAAGCTATGGAATGTATCATCATGGAACTTATAAACAATGACATTGGTAATCTCCAAACTCTGGACCCCACCCAGTTCAGGTTTGTAAAAGGCCTATTATGTCTACTAAACCTGATAGACTTCTTTGAAGTGGTCACCAAAGCCGTAGATGAGGGTAAGGTGGTTCACATAGCCTACCTAGATCTCGCTAAGGCTTTTGACACCATCCCCCACTCTGGAATTATAGATAAACTCACTAAACTAGGTATAAATCCCTGTGTCACAAGATGAGTTGCCAACTGGATCACTGACAGAACCCACACTGTGAAAGTAGCAGACTCCAAATCCGACTTCAGACCAGTGACAAGTGGAGTACCACAGGGTTCAGTCCTGGGTCCTCTCCTGTTTGGTATCTACTTCTCTGAAGTACAGGCTAACAGAGAAGGTCTTTGGCTAATGAAGTTCACAGATGACTGCAAACTAGGAGTCATAATTGAAACTCCTAAAGATGTGGACATCCTACAAAAGGGCCTCACTGAGACAGATGCCTGGTATCAAAGCCATGGCCTCAAGATCAATGCCAAAAAGTGCATTGTCATCCCTTCTGGTAAAAACTCTGTAGGCATGAAGTACCACATAGGTGGTAGTCTACTTAACACTGAAAGTTTGATAAGAGATCTTGGGACACAAATGAACAGTAGTCTCTCCTTTGTTAATCACATCACCACAGTAGTCAGGAAATCCTTGTACGTGGCACACCTCATCACAAAAGATTTCTCATCCAGGAAAAAAGAGGTCATTGTTCCCCTCTACTCGTCACTCATTAGATCCATTATAGAATACAGCACCCCTTTTAGTATGTACCTCAAAAGACATCTACAACAACTGGAAAGGCCGCAGAAATACCTCACTAAAAGGATTACTGGCCTCAAACAAATGCCCTACACAGACCATCTCAAACAACTCCAGTTTTACTCCGTTGCATATCACCTACTCAGAGGCGATCTCTGCCTAACGTACAAAGCTATGTCAAAGCCAGAGCTGTTGCACATGCATGCTCCACTTAAAGAAATTCTAATCCCTCCGAGCTTCATGCTCTAGGGACCTAAACCTTGTCGCCACAATAAACAGAACATGCTGGAGGGATAGATTCCTGTCCCAGAGACTTCCCATACTCTGGAAAAAACTACCTATCTATAGCTCCTCATTATCACTCTTCAAAAAAAATCTTGATGATTGGATGGGAGATAGGAAATTCACCCTGGGGATCACTTCTGTGGCTCTGCTTGACAGGGGCATAGGAAAATAATTTTCTTCGGTGGCGAAAGCCATGATACCTTTTTGGCTAGGCTTATATAGGCCCAAGGGCCAATAGCCTAGTACCTACCTATGAACCTATGAAACAGGCAGACAGCAGCAGTATACCTACAGAAGGTGGGGTAGAACACTGAATGGATTCATAAATACGTAAGGTAGATATCTGATGATGAGGATTGTTGCCAATTAAAAAGGAATGTGAAATAATACATAAGGGACAGTATACTTGTAAAGGGATAGTGTGGCCTCCTGTCATGGTTGGATGCCATACTATAACACAGGCAACAAACCTAGATATCACTCACTTGGGTGATCAGTAATATGGACCCATTGCTCTCCTGCTTTCCCAGTAGATGGGGAGGGAGGGTTACAGTTGGACTTCAATCTATCCTAATCACACAAACTGGTGATTTATGCTACTAAGTCAGGAATCCAGTTGGCAGTACACTTCTGTAGTGAACAGCTTCCATAACCAGTGCCAAGAAACCACCAGAGGCTCTTCCAGTCTATCTTCAATAGAGAAGCCATCAAACTCCTTCTGAAAGTCAGACAATATTCTTTCAAAGTCTTCTCCAGCAAAGGGACCTTGGTCCCTTGCTGAGAGGCAGACATGGTGGCTACTGGTGATCCTATACAACAGGCAGAGGCTAGCTGAGAATGCATTGAACATGACCTGGACTTCTCCACTTCCACAACTGAACCTACAATGGGAAGAAATGATCACATACATAAGCCACAAGCACAGCAGCATTTATAAAGTGGACTGAGAAAGAAAGCATACACCCCCTGATGCCAGAAAAGACCATTTCAACTTCTGTAGCACATACCATATTCAGATAATACCCCTTTGCAGCTACAAAACAAAGTATGCTTTGTTAACCATATGTGTACATCACTATATATAGTACAAGACAGTGATAGTACAGAAACAGTAAATGCTTACAGTACATTTCTGACACTCTCCTGAACCTTTGCCTCACATTGTCAGAACAGGTTGACTAATGCCACCTCTGGTCATCATAACAATGATGACAGAACAGGCTGAGTAATGCCACCTCTGGTCATCATAATGATGATGACAGTGCAGGCTAAGTAATGCCACCTCTGGTCATCATAACAATGATGAACAGGCTGAGTAATGCCACCTCTGGTCATCATAACAATGATTGCAGAACAGGCTGAGTAATGCCACCTCTAGTCATCATAACAATGATGGCAGAACAGGCTGAATAATGTCACCTCTGGTCATCATAATGATGATGGCAGAACAGGCTGAGTAATGCCACCTCTGGTCATCATAACGATGATGGCAGAATAAGCTGAGTAATGCCACCTCTGTTCATCATAACGATGATGGCAGAACGGACTGAGTAATGCCACCTCTGTTCATCATAACGATGATGACAGAACAAGCTGAGTAATGCCACCTCTGGTCATCATAATGATGATGACACTGCTTCCAGTAGGAATGATACTAGTGGTACTACCACTCAATAACTACCTTCTTCAAAGAGCCATCACACTGGACTAGCAGGTGCTCCTTAAAGTCTCTCTGCAAGGAAAAAAAATCTGGAAAAGACTGTTCTCCCTAGAACAACGTTCTACTTTTCACAGTTGCTGAAGCAGCCATTGTAAGTCTACAAAACCACTCTAGAAACAGTATAGTAGAAACAGTCACATGGACACACATTTGTGAATCACAGTTGCACAATGTAGTGCTGCACCATGGCTCTACATGTATACTTATGCCTTATGCATGAGTGTTCAGCTGACTTGTTGACTCTCTATTGAAATATCAGCATTTGAGAAGCCGAGTGCCAAAAAACTGAAAAAAAAAAAAAAAAGACCAAAACCACAGGGGAAGAGTGAATCTCAAAAATCACTTTTCTCCTTAAACCTTCTTTTTTCAGGGAGGCAAGCCCTCCTTGTACCCCATAAACTTATACTTACCAACTCTGAGATAGCCATACTTCAGAGAAAAGTGAATATTCTGAGAACTGGCATCTCAGACTTAGTATATGAAAGTCCGATCTTTTGGCCAATTTAGTCTCCACATTTTGAGACTTGCTCTGGCAGGACACAACATTTAAAATGGTTACCTGCTTGTTTCATGCTCACCCTGGAATGCACAGTTAGCACCGAGATATATGGATAGTGTAACGCACGTAGACAACATTTCACAAACATGTTGTTATCTGGCTTAATTAGCATAACTGCATGCAAACTGCTCCTTTGTAGCATGATTTAACATGGTGGCATCATTTTGTACATCTCACTTTATGACCTAATGTATAGCTATGCTACAGAGGAGTTGGAATGAAACATCTGCACAGGTTGACTTTCACAGAGTTAAGAAAGGAGTCTGAAACAGATGATATATTGTACATGCAGCTGTGTAGCTCCAAGACATTGGCATGGCACACTACTGTCTATTGTACCTAAGGGTTGAGGGTTAGACTGTGCAAAGCACTAAATGCAAGTGTTAACCATGTGCATTAATGGGGAGAGACTTTGGTCATAGTCATGTGTATCTCACAGAGTAACAGACACACCTACACTCACAACTAATGACTAAATTTTCACAAGTTCATCTCGTGGAAGGTACAGTGCAACAGGACATGATACATCTGCCATAATCAGGTCATCTGTGGTTGACAATGATGGAAACATACAAATGATACAGTCCACCAATATAGTGGAACTGTCTGCAACTTTCCAGGGGAAAGTATCACTAACACCTGCCTTTGCAGACTAAGCACACATCCTTAACAGTACATGTCAGGTATCTGAGAGCCTTATAAAGGCTTCACATGTTTCAGAAGCCCATGCAGCATCTGATGTATAGTGCAGCTCTGAGGTCCACATACCCAGCATAGGAAGAGGTGTGGGAAGTACAGTGCTATCATATCCAAATCAGTCTTTGATATGACTATGGGATTTGGACTTAACTAGAGAATATGTAGGTCAGTGATACAAGCACAGCTGCCTATTAACCACAGTGTTAGGAAAATGGTGAGTGGGAAGATATGCACCGACTAAACAGTGACCTGGAATATAGAGACAGGGACCACACCCTGCTGCTGAAGTTGCTAGTGGAAAAGGTTGTCTCCCTAGGTGTATCTATGGAATATATAGTAACCACCATCCTACCTGCCTTCACAGGCTGTGTAGTCTACAGTCGTACAAAGTTCCACTTGTGAGTGTCCCACATCAGACTACAGAGGCTGTTGGTAAGATGTCATTAGTGTCAACTGTAGTTACACAGCCAGCTACAACTTGTCATGGGCATCATCCATGTCATTAGTAGCACAGATACCCTGACTTAAAGGATGTGCCACCCTATCAGAGTGTAAATTTCCATAATTCTTCCTCTGGGACAGACTGGATTACACCCTTACAACAGATCCTACCACAGTTTGCAGTGGCAAAGGAAGTGTCATGACAGCAGAATGCCTCTACAGGAGGATGTGATCCCTGACTCACCACAACCTCCCAGGTTATGTGGCTGCAGTGTTCAGCTGCCATGGTGCTATCCCATAATATAGTGCTGCACTCACCTGTCACTGCATCCCCTCACCTGTACAAGCAATAAGGACTGTTCCCTTCCCAAACTCTAATCTGTGTGAGAACAATGATGCCTGATGCACAGCATGGCCAGTCAATGCACTGTCATGCATAGCCTGGGTGTGAAACTGCATACATCATTCTTCCGGTATTGTCTGTTTCATGGCTCATAGCTGTGGACAAGATGCTGCTTCTTTGCCATTGTGCCAAATGACTCACCCTCCTCTGAGATTGCTGTGGAATTGCTGCTGCATATTTATTTATTTCTAATTGGTAACTGGATAAGTTGGCTGGTCCAAAGACCCTTTTCAACCAATATCTGGATACAGAAATGCAAACAGTGCAGACCAAAGAGCAACAAATTGCAAATAATATAAAGTAAGGTAATGCAGTGATAAAAATACAGTGGCATATTTACAATTTAGATGAACTATTATTAGATTTATTATTATTTATTTTACATTTGTTGACCGGGATAGTCTGACTGGATTCATGTCCATTTTCAAAGTAGGCCCGGGGAGAAAAGCTCCAGGATATACAGAGTAAACAAAGTAATAAAGACATTATAACAGAGACAAAAATCCACAAACGCACTGCAGACAAATACAGTCATGATATTACAGTAAATACTTTGACAAGCAATAATTGGTTCTGAACACTGGTTAGCACCAGTTACAGTCAGGAGAAAAAAACAAATTAATACTGACAGGTAATACATTTTTATATACTTTCATGAATGCTGGTTAGCCAGGCTTGTTACAGCTACTTACAACATAGTTACAACTATTATGCTTTAAGTCAAAACAATATGATTTGTTTAACAGTAAGCATTACATATCATTTGTCTCATTACTAATACACCACAGAGGAACCACTTGGCTAGCTAAGAGTAGTAAGTGTTGGCTTTGTAGAGTTTTGTACTTGTCTGCAAAAAGCACTCACAGCCACAGTTATTTTAAAAGGTGGGCAGGTATGGGTAACAATGGCCTATTGGGAGTTTTGAAGAGGGTGTGCCTGTCTGCTAAAGAGGGCAATCATCTTGATGGAGGATAATATCCCTCTTTTAGAACTTTGAACAAGAGGATGTCTGTTAAGTAGGTTAATCATTTAGTAACTGGAAGCCACTTGTATTTCTACAGAAGAGAGAAGTGGTAAGAATGTGAGTTGTCAAGCAGAGCAAATCTTGATATGTTATTTTCTTTAATCTGTAATCTGTGTATGATAGGCAGAATGTAATGTCAGAATGGCTGGGCTATATTCCATCTTGGGAAGTAGTACATGCTTGGCCAAGGCTAGTTTACCTATTGGGGAGTGCTGGTGAGAAAGTTTGTAGCAGAACTTCCAGCTGAGTTATAACTTTGTTAGTAATTTTTTGATTAGACAAGACGGGATGTAAGTGCTTCTATATCCATTGACAAAGGGGATGATATTAAAGTTATTGTCAGAGATAATAGTAGGTAGGATTTGTGAGATAAGAAGAACCAGGTTCTACCATGCCATTTTGCTGTTGCTGGCATGATTTGTACAGCAGGTCATCCCATGATTTTACTTGCTACTTCACTGTCTGTATTACATGGCACACACGCAACAAATATCTTGCTGTATATGTCAGTACTGCATTGAAGTGCCCCTACTGAGGTGTATAGATGTTGGAATAACCCATTCAGTAGTGAATACCTACTCCAGTATGTTTACGTTTCCACACGGACTTTATTATAAGCCATTTCCAACATTGTTTGGTTATGTATATTGGAGGTTATCAAACAGCATATTGATTGGGGCCTGCTTCTTGTACTGATGTTAAAGGTATTTAATTTAAATTTGCCACTTTTTATTGATTACTTCATTTATTCTACATATTTCTGTCACTTTTACATTTTTTTCAATAATCTTTCCTTATATATTTTTCTTTCATCCATTTCTTATAAAAAATCACCTTTTTCTTTTCCAGTCATTTGCTGAGAGCAAGTCATTAATCTGTCCTGTTTTGTTATGCTCCCTTTGTTTACACTGATGACTATGGAATCTCAGTCAGATATTGACCCATCTGTAGCCAGCCTGATATCACTTGGTATTTTAAGGCAGTGTAGTAACTGCTTCATGCTTACAAAAGATCTCTATTGCTACTTCTCAATGATTAAATATGTGAGAAGTTTAAGCATTTACTTAACCTGAGGCAGCCTTCTCCAGAGCATGGCGTACTAATAATAAACCAACTTATGCTGAGGTTATTACAGAGTACTGCTTAAGTCTCCTGGGCTAAAGAGTAAGAAACGTCAGACAGCACACCCACCTTCAGAAGGTTAAGTAAATGCTTAAACTTCTCACATATTTAATCATTGAGAAGTAGCAATAGAAACCTTTAAGCCCACTGTGCCAGTGGATACCACATCCCACAATGCCAAATCCTTCACAAATGCTTTCTATGGACATCTTCAAGAATGCATGGATCATGCAATCCCAAATAAATCCAAGTCCCTCTCCAGCAAAGGCAAGCATCCTGTCTGGTGGACCTCAGCCATTAACAAATTGTATAACAAAAGAAGGAAGCTACTGCATGTCAGAGCAAAATCCCATGAAGGGAAGACATCTCTGATCAACATTAGCAGAAAACTACATTCTCTCATAAAAACATCCAAGGCCAACTTTGAGAGAAAAATCGCTAAGGACACTAAAGATAACCACAAAGCCTTCTCCAGCTATGTTAGAAACCTCATGGAAACCCTCAGATATGCTCAGAGTTAGTTCACAACAACAAAAAATACACTGAACCCACAGATATTGCCAACATTCTGGCTGACAGGTTCAGTGCAAATTTCTCCCCTCCCTCACCCCCAAAAGAAGAAATACTTATCCCAGCTGTATGTAATCTCCCTGTCATCTCAGATGTCCAAGTGAGAACCGCCCTAAACAAAGCTAAAAACACAGCATCAATGGGACCTGACAGTATCCCGGGTTGCATGTTACGTGAACTCTAAGAGGAGCTAAACCCACACATAAAAATGCTATTTAACCTTAGCCTTACTTCAGGATATGTACCTGAACACTGGCATACAGCAACAGTGGTCCCACTCCACAAAGGGGGTACCTCTACAGACCCTGGGAACTACCACCCCATAAGCTTAACCAGCCTGGTCTGCAAAGCTATGGAAAGAATCATTATGGAACTCATAAACAGGGACATAGGGGACCTACAGACACTTGACCCCACCCAGTTCGGCTTTGTAAAGGGCAGATCCTGCCTTTTGAACCTGGTTGACTTTTTCGAAACAGTCACTAGAGCCATTGATGAGGGCAAAGCAGTCCATAAGGCCTACCTGGACTTGGCAAAGGCCTTCGACACAATACCCCACTCAGGCATCATAGATAAGCTCAACAGCTTAAACGTAAACCCTTATGTCACTAGATGGGTTGCAAACTGGCTAAAGGACAGAACCCATAAAGTTAAAATCGCTGGAGCAATGTCAGACTCAAAGCCAGTCACAAGTGGTGTCCCACAGGGATCTGTCCTGGGACCCCTCTTGTTCGGCATTTATTTCTCAGATGTTAAAGCAAACATGGGAGGGTTGTGGCTGACAAAGTTTGCAGATGACTGCAAACTAGGCGCCATAGTCCATACACCAGTGGACACATACATCCTACAAAAAGGCCTCACAGAAATGGACAACTGGTGCCGAAGTCACGGCCTTAAACTAAATGCCAAAAAATGTATAGTCATCCCCTTTGGGAAAAAACAAAGTACCCACAAATTATCACATAGACAGCAACCCACTGAGTACGGAAAAAGTAATCAGAGACTTAGGGACCCAAGTCGACAGCGACCTCTCATTTGACACCCACGTTGCCAAAGTGGTTAGAAAAACATTCTACCTTGCACACCTCATTATGAAGGGATTCACATCCAGATCCAAGGATGTTATTGTACCCCTATACTCCTCTCTCATCAGACCCATGATTGAGTACAATGCCCCATTTGGCATGTACCTCACCCGGCATTTGCAACAGCTGGAGAGACCACAAAAGTACCTCACCAAGAGGATCAAGGGTCTCCAACATATGTCTTATTCTGCCAGACTAAAGAAACTTCAGCTCTATTCAGTAGCATACCGCCTGCCCAGAGGTGATCTCTGCCTGACGTACAAGGCCATGTCCAATCAGGATCTGATGGACATGCTCCACCTCAAAAAATCCAAATCCATCAGGACCACGAGAGCTAAAGACTTAAACCTTGGCACAAGTATGAATAGGACATGCTGGAGGGATAAATTCATAACCCAGAGGCTTCCCATGCTTTGGAACAAGATCCCAGTTCGTATTAGGCAGAGCCCCTCACTGACTCTCTTCAAGAGAAATCTTGATGAGTGGATGGGAGATCGTAAGTTTACCCCAGGGGTCACATCTGTGTCACTGTTAGACAGGGGCACAGTAAACTAAGTCTGTTATATAAGGGGTCATTCATTGTGTCATTACTAGACAGAGGCACAGTATTCTAAATTTATTCTGTACATTTTTTGTACCATTTCATGGGGTGGCAAAAGCCACATCACTATGGCTAGGCTTACAAATGCCCCAGGGCAGATAGCCTAGCACTATACTATGAAACTATGAAACTTAGTGGTATACCTCTAAGAGTCATAGAGGTGCAGACTCCAAGGCCTCATGGCCCACTGAGACTGCATGTAATCATTGTAATGTTTTAGTATTAGTAGGTGACTTTTTTGTAAGACATATGGACACCACTGTCACCAAGCTGGATAAGAATAGGGGACAGTTAGCTGTCTTTCTGGATCCAGGATGTAACTAATGATCTTAGATCCCTCAATCCTGACAAATACAGTTAGGACTTGACAGTAGTCTTAGGTTCTCTCACTAGGGGAACATGCAGACTGATAATGACTGAGAATGCTATGCATGTTAGGAGGCATGAAAGACATTGGTCTTGAGTCATAGGTTCATAGATTAGTACTAGGCTAACTGCCCTTGTGGCCCATTTTAAGCCTAGCCAATTACCCCATGTGAGAATCAAACCCTGCACCTCATGTTTGTAAGGTAAACACCTTAACCATTAGGACTTGACAGTAGTCTTAGGTTCTCTCACAAGGGGAACATGCAGACTGATAATGACTGAGATTGCTATGCATGTTAGGAGGCATGAAAGACATTGGTCTTGAGTCATAGGTTCATAGATTAGTACCAGGCTAACTGCCCTTGTGGCCCATGTTAAGCCTAGCCAATTACCCCATGTGAGAATCAAACCCTGCACCTCATGTTTGTAAGGTAAACACCTTAACCATTATGTCAACCCCCCACCCTCCACCCTTTTGCCTTCACCCAGAATCATGCCAAAATTCAAAGACAAGATAATTGGTTTTAATAACTGACTGTGTAACAAGTGTCATTTTGAGGGATCCAGGATGTGCTTTGTCAGGAATGGTCTGCACTTCTCTTATCAAGGTTTTTGCCTTCTGGTTAAAGCCTTTGCTGCTCCCATAGTGTCTTTTTTTAAGTAGAGTCCATCTGATGGACATTCAAACCTAGTAAATTGTAACTTGCAACACATGAATGCAGCTCTACTCATTGCCAGGAATCTTAAAAAAATACCTGAACATGAGGCAGCTTGAATATATTCATATGTTTGTGATTACAGAAACAAGGTTTCAAAGCAATGAAAGCACTCCATCTGTTCCTGGGTATAGTGTCTATCACATCTTCAGACCTAATTTCACTGCATGTCAAGCAGAGTAATCCAATTGCCACCTTTGAAGTAAACCTAGATAATCAGATGGGCCTCCCATCAAAGTGTCCCCTATACTATCTTGCCTTGCCCTCCTTGAGGTTGAAGGGAACTTTTGAATGCAACACTTTGGCTAGGTTTATAATGGTCTGCAGTCTAATTTTCTAATACTTACCTATGAGTCTGCAAACTAGTAGGCTATCTGAACACACTAAACATCTAAATGTCTGCCTGCATAATTTTATCCCAATGTATAACACTTTCTTAATGCAAAAATGCTATAGACCCTCCCAGATTAAGTTTAGTCAGTGCCTAATAGAAGATATATCTGGCTCTGTCCTACTTTTGTATGCAGTCATATTGTAGTTGGTGCGCTAGATGATCTGGGCTTTGCAAAGGTGGCATATGTGCCATGGGGTATGTATACTGTGTGCATGTGATACATACTTACACTATGAAACACTAATGCCAGTGGTTTAAGAAGGCAAACATTTTGTAGGTGCCAAGGGTGTATGAACACTAATACTTGTTTAACTGAGCTGGGCAAGTTACTATAACTTGACACGATGTGTTAGAATATGTATGATGGAAATATTTGTACTTTTCCCTGTATGAATAGAAGGAGATCTGCTACTTCATTTATCTGGTGAATGTTTCTGTCCTGAATCATCTGGCTGTCTAGCAATCCCATGATCTTCCTTGAATGCAGTATCATCTGGTGAAACCCCTTTAGTGGCAAATGGTTGATTGATTTAATCATGGGGCTCTGGGATTTGTGCAAACGTATTATCTGATGCAATATAAGTGACAGAACACCTCATGATATCAGAAATAAAGCAGGCATTGGAATGTTCATCACAATCGCTGTCATTACTTCTTTTTTAATTTCTCCAAGCCTTTTAGGTTTATAATACCATGACAGGAATGGACCCCATTCCTAGGTCAAAGTACGATTAAAGTTCATGAAATCAGTATTGTTTCAATCTTTGATGTCAGCCAGAAGTGCTCTTCACAGCACCCGCAATGTGCCCAGTAAGTACTCCTTCAGCAATTTGTATGGAGTTACATATATTGGTAAAATATCTAAATACGACTGCAGATTCTTTTTTATGAGATCCATTGCTCCTACTACTATTAGAACTGTCTGGGTATCTTTCTTCCACATTGCTCTCATTTTTGCTTGCAAATCCTGATATTTTATGACTTTATATCTCTCTGTATGCAAGACACTGTCACTAGGTGTAGCGATTTCAATGATTAATGTTACTTTTGTCTTCTTTTCCTGAACCACTATATCCAGTTTTCTAGCATCTATCTTTTGAACTGTTGGTAATGGGTGATCTCATGTGATGTAAACTTCATCATTTTCTATGATGCTTCAGTACCATAATGTTTGCACAATCCCTAGTGTAACAGTCTTGCCACATTATTATGCCTTTCAGTATACAGTCCTTTTGCCATTAGTATGTCACAACCAGCAACAAGATCTGTGACTGTTTCCAATTCTGTTAAAAAAAAAAAAACTACATTTGTCTGTTTCTCCAACATGTTTAATGGACTTTGTAAACCAATGTGTAAGTAGCTTACTATCTTGGGCTGCCATGATTAACCTTTCATCTTTTGGTTTGAATTCTCCTCTCCATAACCATTCCTGTATTCATTCCTGATCAACATGAGGTTCTTCCAGGAGTTTTCTATACTTGCAACTATATTTATGCATTTTCCACATTTCTTGCCTTCTCATCTGATCCTTCACCTTATATTCTTTTTTTATTTTTTGGCACATTCAGTTGCTGCCTGATTTTTATCTACTTGTTTAATTTCCATTTCTGCCTGATGCCAATATGCTTCTACTAGACTAAGCAGGGAAGTCTTCTTTGATTTATTCTCCTCCTGTTTCTAAATTTCACTATATTTGGGTCTTGTGAGGCATGCAGATATATATGCAGTAACATAACTGCAGAAGTATATGGGTAATCAATTTCAAAGAGGCCCATACCTCCTTCAGAATGGGGAATATATAATCTTGGTTATGCACTGACTTTTAAAAATCATTTGATGAGCATGAAGCATCCTTCGTGTTTCCCTTTCTAATCTATCCAACACCTTTTGGGGCCAGTTAGTCAGGAAGAGCAAATTGGTTTATAACTTGAATTTGTTCATAGATGTCAACACTTTTCAGGATTAATGTCTTCTAAAATATTCCTTACCAAGTTTTATTCACATTTTTTCATGTTTTATGGTTGATCCTTCATCAGTTCCCAAATATTTATACACTCCCTCTTGCTCAAGTTCTTTCATATTACATTCTTGTCCCAAACAGATGTTTTCTTGGTGCTGTGGTTTTTCTGCTTTAAAGGTTGTTTTGCACATTTATCAAGACCAAATGGCATGCTTATATCATCTGAAAAAGTTTTGACTACTTGCAGTTGTGCTTTCAGTTCCTCATCTGATGAGCTATACAGTATTAAATCATCGACAAGGGGAAGATGAAAGATCTTTAAACTTTGTTGGTTTCTAGGAGCCAAATTATAGCCATGGCCTATTCTGTTAAGTAGACAGCTTAATGGGTTAAGTGCAAGACAGAATAGTTGCAGTGACAGAGAGTGACCCTGGAATATCCCCCATTTGAACTTGTATCCCTGAATAATGATTTGTCCTTTATCATGGCTTAATTGCAAAGTGGTCTGTGACTGTTTCATGGTCACTATAATGTAGTTGATCAGTGTAGGATGTACCTTATACATTTTTAAGCACTTTTTTATCCATGAATGTGGGATACTATCAAATGTTTTTTTGTAGTCAATCCATGCCATACTTCCATTCTTACCTTTTTACAGTTGTCTGTTATGACTTTAACAACAAATGGTTCTTTGTTCCATATGACTTTCTTTTATTAGCCTTTTGCTCTATTGCCATTATTGATTTATTTTTCTTCTAAATTACTATAAACTCTGTCAGCATCAATTCCGGTGTATAGTTTATACATCGTTGGAAGGCAATTTATTGGTCTACAATTTTTAGGATAACTTGCAGGTTCACTCTTAAGTAGGAGCATTGTTTTTCCTTTTGTTAACCAGGTCAGTGTATGTTCAGGGTGCTCATATAAATAGTTCTTACTCATGGCTAAGTCTTCGTGCAAAGAGGTTAATACTTTAGCCAGAAGTTAGGTATTACATCTGGACCTGGGTTTTCCAATTGGAGGGGTTTCTTAACTTTATCTCAGTCTCTCTGGCTGTTACTTCATCCCATTTCATGTCCTGTACCTTTAAACTTCTTATTGTTTCTTTTACTTCTTCTGTCCATTTAGCATCTTTGTTATGTTCCACAGGATCTTCATAGATAGGTCTCCAAAATGTATTAGTGCTTCTTTTTTTGGTGGTCTTTCAATTCCTTTTATCTTGTTTCCCAATTCTCTGTAGAAGTTTTAAGGTCATCAATAAATTGATTATTTTGTACTTTTCCTTTATATTTATCTGTGTATCTTCTATGTTCTACATTTTACCGCCTGGGCTGAGATTTTTAGTTCATTATTTGCAATAGTGCAAGATAGATCTTGATCCAGTATAATACTGTGCATTGCTTTTATTGCATCTTTCTTTCTGAATATTTTTGTTGATCTGTTCCTTCTTCTACATTCTTGTAATAGTGACACTTCTTTTCTTAATTTCTTTATAGTTTTCTCAATTTGATACTTACATGATGGTATTCGATTTCTTCCCTTCCTTTCCCTTACTACCCTGTGTTCTTGTGGTAGAATTTTATCTGTTATTAATATAGCTGCACAGTAATATATCCAGTTTACATCTATTATATAGCATGGATCTCTATGGGCAGTCCTAATTACTGTATTCATTTGTTTTATCAGACTTCTGACTTTTTGGATTTTCTTCTGCAGTATATGTCTTTGATTGATCTTAATATGTCTATCTATCGCTATTAAATCAAACAACTCTTCTCTTAATTAATTTTCTTCTAAAATAAGGGCGCATTTTTTTCTCCATTTCCTGTGGGCATTCTATATAGAGTTTTATAGCATCTTCCTGTGGCACATTCTCTTCAATTTCATCCTGTGTCATCCGTCGCTCTGTCATATGGGAACTCACTGGCCTATCACTCCTCATCATTGACTGCTCCAGAGTTGCCACAGTTTTCTGTTCCTTCCCTTGCTATCCAGCTTCAAGTTAACATTTATGCTGGTTTCCTGTGGAAAGCTCCAAAATATTTTCATATGGCAATTTCCCAGTTGCTTCCCATTCCACTGTTTTTTCCTTAATTTGGATATCTGTTGCTCTTTTCTGCTGTGGTACTTTCTGAGTTCGATTTTCTACATTGAATCATTCACTTCGCAGGTACTATTTCTTTAACTTCTCCATTACTAATCTTCCTTTCTACTTTTCCTCTTTGTCTTCCTATTTTTGTATTGTAAAGCTTTCCATGTCTGGATTCCTTTGCCTGTATTTCCCTTCAAATATCCTTGGTGCTGCTCTTTTTGTATTGATTAATTTTGCTTTTTCCTTTGCATAAATATTGCATTCGCTCAATATATTATTTATGTATTTATACATTTATATATAATCTCTATCCAAATAGAATGGTTTTTATATATGAGAAATTTATTAATATATATTAGCATTAGATAAGTACAGATGGAGATAATTACTTTACTTCATTTTATATGACTATATTAGGTATAGACAAATTGGTTTGCCATTATTCAGCGAATTAATTTTATAGTATTGTATTTTTGCTGTGTTCCTTTAAAATCACTTAGATGAGGCTAATTGGTATGTTCCACGCCATTAATTGTTATTTATAAAGATAATTATAAGCACACAGATTTCACATTTGAATTTTAACAGTCTGATGAAGCTACGGCGAAAGCGCTGTTTGTGCATTTTTTTATAATAACTGTTTGTACGTATTCCACAATAAATTCTACCTATTTTATATATGCAGTCATTGGATGTACTTTTTTGGATTCTATAGCTTGTGCTACAATTTACGATTGCCTTGGTTGTCTTCCAGCACGACTATTTGGATTATTTCTCTTATTTTTTGTATCTGAAAGACATTCATACTGCTGAGTATCGTTTTATTCGTGGTTGGATATATATATATATATATATATATATATATATATGTGTGTGCATGTGTGTGTGTGTGTGTGTGTGTGTGTGTGTGTGTGTGTGTGTGTGTGTGTGTGTGTGTGTGTGTGTGTGTGTATTATATATACAGCAAATCATGACATACAAAGATAAAAAAACAGAAAGATAAATACACAACAGGAAAGAATAAATATTATAATATAAAAGAATATAAACCTTAGCACTAGATCCTCTGATACTGTAGAGAAGAATAAGGCTCTCTATTCGAGCTTACCAGCCAATCAGTAAAACAGTTAACTGTACCTATCCAGGCATGTCCAAAGGGCAGTTTCAGGTGTACTCTCCAGTTCAATTGGTGAATCTGGGCATTTTGAGGCAATGTTACAAGTGCCTCATGTACACAGACAACCCTCTCCTCCTACTACCAAACACTAATACATGCGAGAGATGCAATTATACAGCCAAACTGGAGGCTAAGCTCTCTGAACCCAAGACTGGACCAGACAGTAAAGAGGAGAAGGGAATTACTTGCATCACACCACCAGTCTCACATAGACCTATGAAACCAGCACCGGCAAAAAACACACATAAATACACAAAAACATACTCGGAGGCTCTAAGTAAAAATCTGCAAAAGCAACAGAGACTTCCCAAGCAGACATCCAAGCAACCTCCACCACCCAACACATACTTCACAAAACCAGTGTGCCACACAATCATAGCCCTTAAGGCAAAATAACATACCCAACACAATAGTAATAGGTGACTCTATAGTCAAGCACACTGACGTCCCACTCACTAGGCTGAACAAGGAGAAGGTTCTTGTTAGCTGCCTGTTGGGTGCCAGGATCTGCCACATAACACAAGCACTCAGGTCACTCCAGAACAAGTGCAAATACGACTCTGTCATTGTCCATGTTGGTGTGAATGACCTGAGCCGTACCTCCCTGGACTACATGAAAAGAGACATGGAGGGGCTCTCTGATCACATAGTCCAGGCCAGTATGACCCTGACCCTGAGTAGCATTCTGCCCTCACCAAGAATGATACCATGGTATAAAGAAAAAATTATCAATTTCAACAATTGGCTAACTTCTGGTGTTATTCAAAGGGGATCCAGTGTCTGTCAGCCTGGGATGACATGCTAGACAAGCCATGCTGCTTTGCTAGAAATGACTTGCACCTGTCACCCCTAGGCTTTCGAATACTGGCCAAGGCTCTTGCATCCCCATAGTGCCTATTTTAGGCAAGGCTCAAAAGACAAACCCACCACCGTAAATAGCACAAGTAACAAAAAACTGAGGGTAATGCTACTCAATGCCAGAAGTTTAAACCTCAAAATGCACACACTCGAGGCACTCCTCAGTATGGAGAAAATCAATATATGTGCAGTAACAGAAACCTGGCTTAAGGTTCCATAGAGCACCCCAGCACTACCAGGCTACAACTCATACCATACATTTTGGCCATAAAACCCAGACCAAAATATAAAAGGCGGTGGCGTATCCATATTCATCAAGGATACCCACACCTCTAGGTTAGTGGCACAGCACGATGCTTCAGAGGTAATCCATGTGCAACTAACAACGGGCAAAACTGCAGTTCAAATTGTAGCTTGCTACTGATCACCCACCATGTCCGTGGACCCCCATTCCACATTTCTGGAAACACTGGGAAGCATAAAGGTCCTACCAAACACCCTAATATTGGGTGATTTCAATTACCCAAACATTAACTGGGAAAACTACTCAAGTACAAACTCCCTTGCCCAACATTTCCTAGAATTTATAAACTCAAATGCCCTGGATCAACTGGTTAACAACCCCACCAGAGGTAACAACATATTGGACCTGGTCATCACCAACATGTGCGACTGGTGTTCCACACCAGAGGTCAACCCCTCATTGTTTAGATCTGACCATAAACTAATCACTCTGGATATCCACATTCCGCCCCCACCCACGGTCAAAGAAACCAACATGAAAAATGTTTCAAAAACAAACTTCATGCTACTTAAGACCGAGGTGGAAAGCTTCAAAGCCCCCATGCTAAAGGATAATGCTGTCCAAGCTGCAAAATCCTTTACTAATGTACTCTACAGGCACCTACAAGAATGCATGGATCGTGCTATCCCAAGCAAAACCAAGACTCACTCCTCCAAGAAAAGGAAACGAGTCTGGTGGACCCCTTCCATAAACAAGCTATACAACAGGAGGAGGAAACTAGTACAGAAAAGAGTAAAATCCGAAGAATGGAAGACAGCCCTGATCAGTATCAGCAAGAAACTACGATCCCTCATAAAATCATCCAAGGCTAGCTTCGAAAGAAAATTTGCCAAGGACTCCAAAGATAACCACAAGGCATTCTTTAGCTATGTCAAGAATCTAAGTGACAATTCTCAGATCTGCTTGGAGTTAGTGCAGAATGGCACAAAATACACTGAACCGACCGACATCACCAACATCCTGGCAGACAGGTTCAGTGCAAAGTTCACACCCCTCTCACCCCCAAAAGGGCCCATAACCATACCAGAAGAATGTAGTGCCCCTGAAATCACAGACACTTAGGTTAAAACAGCCCTCTCCAAAGCCAAAAACACAGCATCAATGGGACTGGACGGTGTCCCACGCTGCGTCCTACATGAGCTCCAAGATAAACTAACCCCTCACCTAAACACACTGTTCAAACTCAGCCTCTCCACAGGCTACGTGCCCATAGAGTGGCTCACAGCAACAGTTACTCCACTCCACAGAGGTGGAGCCACAACAGACCTTGGGAACTATCGCCCTATAAGCCTGACTTACTTGGCCTGCAAGGCTATGGAGCACATCATCAGGGATCTCATTAACAGTGACATTGGGAATCTCTAAACACTGGACCCTACCCAGTTCAGCTTTGTTAAGGGTAGATCATGCCTCCTAAACTTGGTGGATGTCTTTGAGACGTTACCAAGGCTATAGACGAGGGAAAGGTGGACCACACAGCCTACCTAGACCTTGCAAAGGCCTTCAACACCATTCCCCATTCAGGTTTTATAAACAAGCTCACCAGCCTGAACATAAACCCCTACATCACAAGATGGGTTGCCAACTGACTGACAGACAGAACCCACATGGTAAGAGTTGCGGGAGCTAGTTCTGACTTTAAACCAGTTACAAGTGGCATTCCCCAGGGCTCAGTTCTAGGACCCTTCCTGTTTGGCATATACTTCTCAGATGTACAGACAAGCACAGGAGGACTATGGCTGACCATGTTCGCTGACGACTGCAAACTAGGGACTATAATTGACTTTCCAGCTGACACAGACATCCTCCAAAAGGGTCTCACTGAGACAGATATCTGGTGTCAAAACCATGGCCTCATGTTAAATGCCAAAAAGTGCTTAGTCATCCCCTTTGGAAAAAATAAAGTACCCACAAACTACCATGTAGGTGATAGCCCCCTAAATACAGAAGACATAATAAGGGATTTGGGGACCCAAGTAGATAGTAACCTCTCCTTTGATGATCACATTGCGAAAGTGGTTAGAAGATCCTTCTATGTGGCCCACCTAATTACAAAAGGATTTGCATCCAGATCAAAAGAGGTCATTGTGCCCCTCTACGCATCACTCATCAGACCCATTTTATAGTACAACGACCCATTTGAGATGTACCTTACAAGACACCTGCAATAGCTGGAAAGACCACAGAAGTACCTCACCAAGAGGATCACTGGCCTCAAACAGATGCCCTATGCAGTTTGACTGAAGAAACACCAGCTGTACTCGGTTGCATACCGCCTACTCAGAGGTGATCCCTGCCTGACATACAAGGCCATGTCCAACCCAGAATTGATGGACATGCTGCACCTAAAGAAAACCATATCCCCTCGAGCCACATGCTCTAGGGATCTAAACCTCACCACAACAATAAATAGGATGTGCTGGAGGGATAGATTCCTGTCCCAGAGACTTCCCATGCTCTGGAACAAGATTCTAATCTACATTAGGCAGAGCTCCTCACTAACCCTCTTCAAGAGAAACCTTGACGAGTGGATGGGAAACAGAAAGTTTATCCTGGGGATCACTTCAATGGCTCTGCCGGACAGAGACACAGGGAACTAATATAAGTGGGAGGCAAAAGCCAACACATTCCTGCTAGGCTTATAAATGCCTTCAGGCAGATAGCCTAGTACGTACCTATGAACCTAAAATAATGATCTTGCTCTTCTGTTACATCATCAAAAAGGGTTATATTAAAACAATGAGTCTTTAAATATTGCTTAAAGTAGACTAGAGTTAAACACTGTCAAAGATGTGTCACTGGTAAGTTCAAAGATGCAGACCTTGGGGAGCGATAGCACTTTCAGGCCTCCAGAACTACTAAGAACTGAATGGCAGCACAACACAGCACTCCTGTTCATGCACTCAGCTTGTACTTGAGCTCTGATGATACACTAAGTGATCAGAACAATAAGAGTGGTGTAGAATCCCAGTTCATGATTTTATTTTGGGTTATTTTTAAGCTTAGCCTCATCATCTGTAGCCATTCTCTTAATCCCATATTTTTCAGTAGCATGGATTTATGTAGTTTCAGCCAGTTTTAACTCCTAGGGACTGGAAACTCCACTGACTGGTGCAGGAGGAGAAAAGTGAATTGGGAAATCACCTCTGCTGCTCACAGAGGAAGATTTGACAGGTTAAGTCCATGCATACTTCTACTAATATGCTTAGCTAATGTCATGAAGGGTGATGTTAAGTCCATGCATACTTCTACTAATATGCTTAGCTAATGTCATGAAGGGTGATGTAATGTTGTTCTGAGGGAAATGCTCCCCATCTACATGGTGGTACTCCCTCAAATGTCCTCCTTTAAAGAGTAGCTTTGGGTTACCAGTGTGTAAATTATATCATTGCCAGACCCTGTGCATTAACTGTATGATTCGGCATGTTCCCACAATCCTACTCTGAAGATACGCCTGTTCATTTTTCTTCCACAATGTCAGCTCCAATAGGTACCTGAACTATTAATCGAATTATGGACACTTGGGTCATAGTCGGTACTTGATTCCTATATGCCAATGTAATTAGCAACTAAATGGCAGTGTGTGGCTAATGATGTCGGATAGAAAGACAATGTTTCAGGGCCTTAAGTTGCCATTAGTTCTTTATGGGTGACAGGATTAGGGTGGTCGGAAATATCCTCCAGTAAGTCAGAGGCTTATGTCCAATGAGCACGGCAGGCAAACAGGCCAAAGACACAAGGTGCTGAGGACATGTTTACATCACATGCAGTGTCCCTTGAATGTTGGTTATATGAAAATGGAGCACTCTGACCTCTCTAGCTGCATAGTCACACAGGTTATAAACCTCTGTCACAGCTGCTATTATGCTTAACAAGACACAAATGCAAAGGTGGTAGGGGGTGCAGCTACTATTAGTACAGGTTTTCTTGTTCTAACAAGAACACTCATCCATGTACCTACTTAAATGAATAAACTACTTGAAACTTCAACAAGTTATCTTTATTCCTCCCACAGGGAACGTATCAGAGAGAGACAGTCTCCTAGATCTGCTAGCTAAAGTGATCTTATCTGGACTAATCCTTTGTACTGTGACTACTAGTACAGGGGTACACAGGATCATACAGCCCCATCACTGACAGCAAGGGCATTTATTTCCATCTATGAGACTCCTATTTATTAATGAAATTCATTGCTGTACAAATACTTAAGTAAACTTGTTTTAGATCTGAAGAAGCTTGTATTTACAAGGTGAATGCACTCTTCTGACTCTTTTATTCTCAATAATTACTGTTTATTGTTTTCAATCTTAGTATTTTGTGTATTTTACTAGCTGTGGAAAATGGATGCAATTTAGCTCCTCTTGAATAAAATGAAAACTTTATCTAGAAACCGATTGTGTGGATTATTTTTCCTGCTTGCAATGGTGATGGGAGTTTTAAGATATGTTGTTTCTTTGTTTGGCCTATTTATTAAATTAGGCTAAATAAGGCTAAAAGTTACATTTTAGCATGACTGTCCAACACATAAATGGCAAAGTGTATGCGATAATATGTACTTTTAAGTACTTTATTATGCCAGCAAACCTTCAGAAACACTAAAATGGTTTGAGAGGGGAATCTGCAAACATCACCGCTATCAAATTAAAAAAAAAAACAGATTTCAAAAGACCACTTCAAACTCCAAATCTGACCTCAAGGCAGTGACAAGTGGAGTGCCACAGGGTTCCGTCCTGGGACCTCTCCTGTTTGGTATCTACTTCTCTGAAGTACAGGCTAACACAGAAGGCCTCTGGCTGATGATGTTCACAGATGACTGCAAACTAGGAGCCATAGTCATGTCCCCAAATGATGTGGACATCTTACAGAAGGGCCTCACTGAGACAGATGTCTGGTGTCAGAGCCATGGCCTCAAGCTCAATGCCAAAAAGTGCAGTGCCATCCCCTTTGGTAAAAACTCTGTACCCATGAACTACCACATAGGCAGCAATCTACTTAACACCAAATGCGTGATAAGAGACCTTGGAACCCAGGTGGACAATAGTCTCTCCTTTGATAGTCACATCGCCACAGTAGTCAGGAAGTCCTTCTATGTGGCACACCTCATGATAAAAGGGTTCTCATCCAGGAAAAAAGAGGTCATTGTTCCCCTCTAATCATCATTCATTAGACCCATTATAGAGTACAATGCCCCTTTTAGAATGTACCTCACAAGACAGCTGCAGCAGCTGGAAAGGCCACAGAAGTACCTCACAAAGAGGATTACTGGCCTCAAACAAATGCCCTACACTGACCGCCTCAAAAAACTCCAACTTTATTCTGTAGCATATTGCCTACTCCGAGGTGATCCCTGCCTAAGATATAAAGCTATGTCAAACTCAGAGCTGTTGGACATGCTACACCTAAAGAAATCCCAATTCCTCCAAGCTACACCCTCTAGGGACCTAAACTTTGTCACCACAATAAATAGGACATGCTGGAGGGATAGATTCCAGTCCCAGAGACTTCCTGTACTCTGGAACAAGCTACCCATCTATGTCAAGCAAAGTTCTTCATTAGCACTCTTCAAGAAAAGTCTTGATGAGTGGATGGAAAATAGGAAATACGCCCCTGGGATCACTTCTTTGTCTATGCTTGACAGTGGCACAGGAAAATAACTTTCTTGGGTGGCGTAAGCTATGGTACCTTGCTGGCTAGGCTTACGTAGGCCCTTGGGCCGACAGCCTAGTACCTACCTATGAACCTATAATGTAACAAACCAATTAAAATGACCATACAATTGGTAAACATTTCATTCCTACAATATGGAACTTCTCCAGACCAAGCTGTATTCAGTCAAAAAGTATTTAAATAATTCCACATCACATGACCCTTCCTAGACTTAATGATTTAATCCTTTCCTCTTCATAACCATCTTGTAGTTCTCCCTTTCATTAATTCCAGGGGAGCTACAAGCATTTAACTTGATCTGCCAACAGTATTCTTTCCAATCAAGCTCTTCCTCTGCTCCAAAACTCATTTCATAACTAGATACATGATCTATTATAGAAAATCTAAAATGAACTTTATTCATCTCAAGACTGTGTTTCAACATATCATGCTTAACCAAACTATTGCTACTTTCATTGATCTCCACTGCCCTCAAATGCTCAGACGTAATCTTACAAAATTCTCTAGACGTTCTGCCAATGTGAAATGCAGAACAAAGATTGCATAAGGCAACATAAACAGCAAACTTTGATTTACAATTATATTCATACCTTAATTCAATTGTATAATTTCTTGCTTCTATTTTTACTTCTTTGCCTTCTAAGACAAACTGACAAAACTTACAATTACCACATTTCAGTATTCCTTTATTCACTTCTTTTTGTTAATTATACAAATACTCTTTTAAATTATTATCTGTAAATTCACACATGCTGTAGTCTATCTTCAGTGAGAGGCAGTGAGCTGAGCATCACAAATCTCTTGAGAGCTTCCACTAAGATTTTGCCCTGGGTGTAGCTAAACAACACTAGCCAGCAGCTTATCTAAACTTTATAAAGACTTGAATTCATGCTGAAGGTGTCATATGGATATCCTGGAGGAGGGAAGGAGGTGGGAGAGGATGCGTAAATATACATATATCTATATACCTATATATGTAGATATATATATATATATATATATATATATATATATATATATTTATATATTTTGTGTGTGTGTGTGTGTGTGTGTCTATATATATATATATATATATATATATATATATATATATATATATATATATATATATATATATATATATGGTACTGTTGCTTTAAATGTTGGCTTTTTAAATTTGAAATGGTTTGGAAGCCCATCCAGCACTCATGATGCCCGTGAATGAAACCAATTTGCTTGGGAGCTTTTTCCTGCAAGACTTCCTTCTTGATTGTTAATTGATAAAAGAGAATTAATAAATGAGTGTTGGACTTTGTATATGAAGTGGATTTTGTTACATGAGAGTTGAATTGGTTTTGGATGTGATATATATATATATATATATATATATATATATATATATATATATGGGTCTACTTGATATGACTGAAATTTCACTTGACTGAAATTCATTTGATTGAGACCAAAACACTGACAGTTCAAAAGACTGAAAACTCATTTGACTGAAACTCATAACACTGACACATTAAAGTAAAAGGTATATGCCCTTTTCCCCACTGTAGTGCAATCCTGAAGTTAGTATATATAGTTGGGGGTGTGGGGGTCACAGCCCCCCACATAGTTTAGGTAAATATTATTTACTGTAAAGAGTTATTCATTGCACTTCGCCCCCCCTCCACACCCCCTCAACTATATATACTAACTCCAGGATTGCACTACAGTTGGGAAAAGGGCATATACCTTTTACTTTAATGTGTCAGTGTTCTGACTTTCATTCAAATGAGTTTTCAGTCTTTTGAACTGTCAGTGTTTTGGTCTCAGTCAAATGAATTTCAGTCAAATGAAATTTAGGTCATATGAACACCTAATGGTCAAACCATTATGTTCAAAGTTACAAAACTTTGACTACAAAAAAAAAAAAAGAACGGACAACAAAATAAATTATTGTAAGCAAGGGCCAAGCACCCCCCCACTACTTAAATATACCAACTTCGAACTTATAAAAGTTCAACTATGTGATGGGAACCCTATTGTGATGATAGGAGGTACTGTCAACACAGCTAGCTGGAATTCTGTTAATAATTATGTGTCATTTGTGAATATCAAACTGATTTATACAAGATGCTTGTGTTACAAATGTATTAGAACTGTATCAGACTGATTTGTACAGATGTTTGTGTTGAAAATGTATTTGTAAAGTACTTGTGTTTAAAAGGTATCAACAGTGTGCCCTACTGGAGAGAACAGAAATGTTCATACACTATTGCAACTGTTTAAATGTACATGTTTTAACAGAGGAAACTGTACGGCAGGGGGTTAACCTCACTCCAGCAAACTTTAAAATATATCTGAAATTAAATCACTTTATGGGCTATGCCATAAAAATGCTATCTCACCAGTTTCAATGCAGCCAGAGACACAAAGTCTCTACTAGGAAGCTTTCTGCATTGTCTTTGGGGTGAACTAATTAATACTCTGGAAGCGTGGAGATATGAAATTGTCTTATTACTTCCAGCACCTGCCACAGATCTGAGCAGAAGCCCTTGTATGTGTATTTTTACAGGTAGGTGCTAAATCCTGCCAGCTTCCAGCAATCGGGGTTTGTATGGGAGCTAGAAGTCAGATGACCAGAAGTGATGCAATTCTGCAAGCTATCTAAGAAGTAATATTTTAGATATTTTTTAAGGAGTCTGTTAGTGAGACAGAGTATGCTGTTTGGGGTTTGACTAGAGATACTGCTCACGCATTTCATCTTGCCTTGCTCAAGTAAGTTATTATGTAATATTTATTTATTTAACATTTGTTTACCAGGAAAGTTTGACTTGTAACTAGGCCAACTTTCAGAGGAGGCCTGAGGACAAATGCTCTAGATGCATGTCTTTGTGATCTGGGAGGAAACTGGAGTACCTGGAGAAAACCTACTTGAATGCAGGGAGGGCATGCATACTCTGCACAGAAGGCACTCCAGGCAAGAATCCAATCAGAGAACCTTTTGCTGTGAGGTGACAACCCTACCGCTGCACCACTGCGCCATCCATAGTATACTTCTCTTAGACTGAGTCAGGAATATAGTGAAGCTTAGTTTAGACATTGTTTTTCTTTATTTGTCGGAGTCTGTCCTTCAGTGTTATTTTAAATATTTCCTGTGATCTTCAACTCTGATGTCACTGTGAATAGATATTTAGTATCGTCTTGTTCTTTTATTATTAAACCTGTACCAGCCTTTCCCAGGCATGTGTGTGTGTGTGTGTGTGTGTGTGTGTGTGTGTGTGTGTGTGTGTGTGTGTGTGTGTGTGTGTGTGTGTGTGTCTGCAAATCAAATCTCAAAGTGTGTGTGTGTCAGCTACTTGGGCAGGGACAAGAAGCACTGGTTGGAAAGAGAGAGTGAATCCATCCTTGGGCAGACAAGAGGTAATGGAGATCTTTCTCACACTTATGTTTTCTGCAGAAGAGGTGCCCCAAGCACTACTAAACCTGCACAAATCAGAACAAGAAATGGAAAGAAAGACACCAAAAAAAAAAAAAACGAGAGAGAAAGATAGAGAGAGATATAAATACAGATGTACAAAGAGAGGGAGACAACCAAACAACTCATAAATGTTACTAGAAAATATGTTTATATCAATTACACAGAAATCAGAGTAGTAACGTTTTATTCAGGAATGTTAAACTAACATGTAATTAAATATATCTTGCAATTAATTACTTTAGCATTAAATGTTGACAAATATTGGTGCAGTTTCAGGTCCTTTAGCACTTCAAAGTTTTTATCTTTGTAATATTGCATTTCCTTTACCATGAGTGAACAAATATATGAATTTCTGTAAATAAATTTGGGTCTATATTAAATCACTGAATGCTTAAAAAAGTGAAGGGTGATTAATCGACTCTATGTAAGCGAAAGCTTGCAATGTCGAGGTGTCAGAACAGTGATTTTTTTCCAAGGGGAAAAAAATCACTGTTCCAATAAAAAAAAAAAAAATAAATTTCAAACATTATATTAAGTGGGGGGCTTTGCCCTCCACACCCCCCTACTTAAAAATACCAACTCTGAGACCGCACTACAGTGCTAAAGATGGCAAAGTAACAAAGTGGCCAAGCAAATTCTTCCCCAGGGAAAGAATTCGCTTAACAGCCACTTCAATATTTTGCGTTTTCAGCCTTTTAAGTTCGACCAAGATGCATTTAAAAGAATCCATCTTCGGTCTTGTAATATAGACCCATAAATTCCACAACACCATTCAGTCTATATTTGCTGACCATTGCTTTAATCTATGGTTATGTAATTATTCAATTTCATTTTACTGATATTTCATTCTAGGCTTTCATTTCTTTCTTGATGTTACCCCATACTCATGGGGTCAGATGACCAACTTTTGTTGCCAACACTTATACCTCTCATGGTTATACTCAACCTCTTCTGCAACTGTTACAATATGAGTGTGTGTGTGTACACGTGTATGAGAACAGTATGCTTCAAATGATTGCAATATTTAATATTGCTAAAAGGTACCCTATACAGCTTTAGTTAGGCAAAATAAATGCACACTTTCTTGATTATAACCCCCCTACACACACACACACACACACACACACACACACACACACACACACACACACACACACACACACACACACACACACACACACACACACACACATCGACTTTCTCTGTGGCTTAATATGTTAATGCAATAAATTTTATACAACACAGGTAAGGCAGGATTTGAATCTTGATTGCAGAAGGCAGGGATGGGCATAATGGTTAATGTCTTTATCTCACAACTGTAAAGTACAGAGTTTGATTCTGATCTCTAGTTATTGATTAAGCTTGTAATAATCTGTAGATTGACAGCCTAGTATATACCTATGAACCTGCATTTTATCCTGTCCTTCATAATTTGGAGTTTAGAAAATGAAATTGCACTCTGCAAATGTAGGCAATGGTCTACACCATGGGCCATTGAGAAATACTTACCTTTGAAGTGGGGAAGGTATCCACCCTGCAAAAAGGAAATTATATATCTGACTATGGTAGAATGAGGGATACATTTCAACTGAAAATAAATTATGACAGACAATATTTAACTTCTGCAATTGATAGGCTGGTTGCCTATGGTACTGATCAACTTCCCGATTCCAATTGTTAAAAAACTTCCTGATATGGCAACTTTTTTATTTATTTGGTCTTTTCCCTTCATTTAGACAGCCATCCCAGTGTCTCATGTCCATCTCAGGGACTACAGGCAGCTCCAATCCACCCCCAGATTAATACCATTTTTCTTCTGGGACCAGTGTGGAGCCTAAGGATGTTCTGGGGGAGTTGCATTATCATTATCAAGCTGTTTTATTTCTGTTATAACCCAAATGAGACCTCACTCCCTTAATAACTATGGTTACATGCTTAAAGGCGGGCATGCAGCTTGGGACATTGTTGCACAGCAGCAGGAACAGCTCAGCCCCATCAGTCAAACTACATGTATTGAGACCACACCTTCCAAACATGATGTCCTTAGTCTTTATCAGGGATCATCATGGGAAATGCCAATTTCATCATCAACTTTCTTGTGATACTAACACCTATTCCTCCCTGCCACTCCGTCAGTCACATAAGCGCTTATTAAACACAGATCAACTGGGCTGTAGTGAGGGTTTTATTCCTGTGCAGCACTGGAGCAGCTACTATGGCAACCTTTGCAGATAGTCAGTTTTAGGAAGGCCATAGTCTTGCAGGTCCACTGTGTGCTGAAATTAATTATTGCCATTGTAGTTCATTTTTATATATGCATATTTTGTAATGCTACTATTACAATTCTGTTGCAATGATTTTTTTCATCATTAGACAGACCTAAAATATATAACGGTGATCAAGGCCTAAAACACTGCAGTTTGCATTATTGTGAATCTAATGAGCAATATGCATCTCGGAACCCAAACATTTGCAGAAGTTGAGAAAAGTTCTTGGAATCCCTATTACATTATTAATAACATTTCACGTGAATTAAAGAAAGGTACTGCAACATACAAGTAAAATATTTAGCAAATACATTTCTGTGCAAAAAGTGCATCAGGCAAACTAGTCGTAACCATGGAAACGCAACAAGTAATTGTATCAGCAACATGCAACAGTAGCATTAAATGGTTGTTAGTACAGTACAATTGATATCTTAGTGCAGCCAAACAGGTTTATTTTACAATAAAAATGAAATGTAACTCAGCAAGTATTTCATCAATATAATCTCTTGTGACGATGTGAGGTATTGCCAGCTATGCCAGGAGAAGTAGGGCAGTGGATGTGTACCATATGCTAGCACAGCTATTTGGAATTTTGTAAAGAATTATATGTCATTTATATATCAAACTGATTTGTACAGATGCTTGTGTTGAAAAATATATTTGTAAAGCTACTTGTGTTAATCATGTACCAACAGAGTGCCCTGCTGGACAGAAAAACAAATACACCTGCATTATTGTAACTGCTCTGAGAGAGAGGAAAAAACCCAGACCCCGGGCTGAGTGTGTTCCCTGTGTGCTCTCAAGGGACATTTTGCTTGCTGCAGAGAACTGCTTCTGGAAATACTGAGTGTATCCATTTTTGTTCCTAGTAAGTATCCCTCTCCAGTGTCAGTGGTGAGGATTGAGGAGCCAGCATACACATCAGTGAAGATAGATTATGCAATGTCACTCTTTTTCTATGTGCACCAACAGCACCCACCAAAATTTGCAGGGACAATACCTGCAGTAGGTTAAGAAGAATATTTGACTTCTCCTTTGACCAGTTTATGGCATGACCTGGGCATTAACAGATTGCATATTATGTCTTCCAGGTTCAGATTAGAGTGAAACACCTCTAACATCTACATACAGACAGTGAATCAGGTTAGTGGTTGATTGGCTTTGTAATTTCAGGCTACATGTCCTTCCACTGGTATCTGTGTCTGTATAAATTTTAAATGTTTCTTCTTCAGGTACTTGGTCTAGATCAACTGCAGCACTAACTCTGCAGCCACATGGTAAGAATGCATATTATATCTGCAATGCAAAATTATATTCCTATCACAGGTCACATTAACCACATCATTGTGTAATTCTTAACAGAGTCACTAGCAGAAGCAATCACATGCACTACTACAGCACAGCAGGCTGATGTTCACAGCAGAATGCCTGTGGTCGATGATGTCCTAACTCTCATTCTCATGATGCAACCTCAGGAGAGTGGTACCCAGTCACAAAGTGTACTACCAGGGCTATTTACTCCACAGCAGGTGGATAATTCTATAGGCAGTGGCACAAGCTCTCACACTTAACATAATATGGAAAAGATATTAGAACAGGGTGCAGAAACACCATGTAGCTCAACACCTGTTTCTTGTGCACTGCCTAAACTTCTTAATGAAGAGATACCCCTTTCTGAAGTAGTAGCACCCACAGAGGTTGCCAGACAAAGATATCTTCCACAATTACATCCAAAGACAAACATACTCTTGTCTGCCCATCAGCAGACGTGTCACAACAAAGCTCAGGCCAGGCTACTGTCATGGAAAGTCAAGCAGAGATAGAGTGCTACACAATACACATGAGGAAATTCATGAGTACATAGAACTGGTATAGGGCAAGGACAATGCCATGATGATCTTCATGTACAGCATGTCTGCACACACAGCATGTATGCCAGACTCCATCCACACACTAGAAAGAACTTACCACAAGCACATTGCAAACTCAGCCGGATGTGGAGAAGGGAGTATCTGCAAGCATGGTGGATGACTAGGATGTATACTGCATGCATCCCAAGAAAGCACTGAGGGCATTCATGTAGATTTACAGAAGATGAAGAAGGACATCAGGCCTCTTCAGACTTCCACAACATGTGGTAGACGTTCTCTGTCAAGATCTAGGTCCTGCAGCACTAATAAATCAATACCGACAGGTTCTTCTGCATCCTGTAAATTCCATCATTGGAGTAACTCAGCATCAGGTTTATATGCTCACACTTGCTCACAATCGCTGGGAACATCTCTTCATTGTCTTTGGAAAATGTATACAACAACTTACAAATATAAATAACATTTTAAATATCATTAATACAGAATTTACTCTTTGGGAAGTTACTTTGCAGACATGACGTACATGAATTCACATTACATGTGCATTGCAGGTGAAATGCCGCAGTTACTATTTCTACCTGAAAAGAGTAACAAAGACAACAAGAGAAAAAACACACTAAAGAGAGTGAGATAGAACAATAGCAGCAATGATACATTTCATGATAGAAAGTAACATATGTGTCCCTTAGAAAGTAAATACAACTTCAGTATCACAACAGTGAACTACTCAGAGTATATGTTATCTAATATTGCCTGTTCCACTATGTGGATTGAGAAATAAGTACAGTTAAGAACATCAGAATAGTTTGCACTTACCAAGGAGGTGACCATATGGAATTCTTCCATGCTGGAAAAGGCAATACTATGAATCTGTGTGCCAAATGTGAGAATCAAGGGCACTACCAGGATGCTGAACCACCACATTCATAATGCACCCTCATATATTGCACCACCACATTCATAATGCACCCTCATATATTGCACCACCACATTCATAATGCACCCTCATGCATTGCACTACCACATTCAGAATCACCCTCATGGATCATGCACTGCTTAGCAGCTGAGATAATGGTAACCCTTCCTGTTATCATACTGCGCCCACTGTGATGCAGCCCTGATGGGAACATGGGTACAATGTATTGCACCAAGCAATTCAGGAAAGCATGCCATTCTGTAGAATGCACATATGGTACAGGCTTGGTCTTGGAATGGCATTGGGAAATGTGCTCATCCACATGTGCTGCAGTATCCTCATGGCAGAAGTCTGAAAGATACCCGGTATGTACCAGTCTGTCTCTGAACGGTCCCCATGGCAAGTATAATGAGGGCTATACATAACTTGATATGCAGTGGTATAGGAAGACCAAACATTCCACAAGTTCCTCTGCAAAGCTCATACGAATTATCCTTTCTCCATTCCTTCTTCTCTTGAACCAATGAGCAACACTTCATGCACCAGGTACTAGCATGATCAAACAAGCAACTCAAAGTAGAGAACAGTCAGACCTGCAGTGAAATGAATGTCTTCACAGATTGCAAAGTAGTTATAAAGGGCTTGGCACAGATATGCATCAAAAAATGACTATGAATTACAAAATGCAGGAAAAGAGACTCATTTACATAATGAAGTTAGAGATTTTGCACACATTTCTCATTTTCATTATCCCTTTCTTGTTCAGCTTCTAACTGTACTACTTTGGAATAGCTTACATCACTGAATTGCATCTAGCCTGCTCTTTTGAGCAGCCCACACACATTCCTGCTGTGCTTTAGGGTAAGGACCATGAATATTGCCCTTTGTATTTGCTCATTTAATCAAAAAGAAGAACAGTCTATCATGGTTAAAAACATACACTTTAATAAAAACAAAAAATAAAAACATAATAAAATACAGATAGGTGCTTTCAGGTTAAAACCCTTTCTTCAGATCAATAAAAAAGATGCACAGTTGCCTCCTATTTAAGTACACACATAACCAATCAGTGACAAAAATTAATTAAAACAAGTCAATGATACTCAGCATATTCTGTTGCTCAGGTGGTCGAGTAAATCATTAAGAATGAATCAAGATAATCTTCAGTACATTATAGCCAATGAGAAAATATAAAATGCATAAAGTGTGAATGGCCCTTAAATGATGTTGTATTGCCAATCAAAATAAAAAGGAAAAGGAGTTCAATCAATCAATGATCGGAGTTAAATCGCATTCATCTGAAAACAATTCTAAAAACGTACTATCGGCCTAACATTCAACAACGAATGATTGTAGACCAATCA
This sequence comes from Protopterus annectens, assembly GCF_019279795.1. Lineage (NCBI taxonomy): Eukaryota > Metazoa > Chordata > Ceratodontiformes > Protopteridae > Protopterus > Protopterus annectens. Next base: position 672,011,518 of record NC_056725.1, on the reverse strand, counting down.
AAATCATACTCTGTTCTCAAATAACCAATGGACAATGTATCATAGATGGAATCTTATACGTTAAATGAACTATCTTTGGCCAGAAAGAAATTAACTATCTTTCAGTGTACATTGCAGACAAAGTAAAAAAGATATTTCATTGTATGATTACTCTTGATAAGATGTTTTTCTAAAGCAGTTTCTGTGTAATTATTATCCATTAAGATATATAGAATAATTCTAGCTTGTTTAAAATATGTTCAAAGTATGTTTCCTCTTCTCAGTCCATATTCAGTCTGGCAACACTGAAAACTGATATCTTTCTTACGCAACTAATAAGTAATGTAACATCAATATTATATTAGAATCAATTGAGTGGAAATTCGCACATGCGTTCATTCATGATGAATCCAAAAATATATATTTTAGTCATTCTAAATTCTTAACTGCTCAATTTGGAAATGCAGAGTCAAAGACATCGTATTTATCAGATGCATTATTAGTGGACCTACCAATATAATATGATACACCTTCTTGCTGTTCTATACAGATTCAAAGGTCAACGATGCCAACAATACATTACTAGACTTTATATGTCCAATGAATAGCTTTGAACTAATTGAAATAATAATCTGTGCTTTAACAACCAATAAGAAATATAGCTTGAAAGAAATATTACTGGTTGAACACACCACTATTCACCATTCAAAGAATAAGGCATTGACTAATAATCACTGCCAGTGAAACATCAAAGACATCATATTTACCAAATACTTTATTATTGGACATTTTAATACTGTGAGACACATCTCCTTGCTCTTCTGTATAAATTCAGAAGTCAACGATACCGATAATAGATTATCACATATTATTCTTATAACAGATGGCTTTAGAGTAATCAAAATGATGCTCTGTGCTTAGATAACCAATAGAAAGTATAACTGAGAATAAATCTTACTGGTTGAACACACTGCCGTTTACCAATCAAAGAGTGAAGGGATGGTTAATGGTCACTACGGGCAAAACAGAGGATATATTTCTTTACACATTTATTAATCTAGTGAATTCTTTGTTAAAAATAATCTGATTCTTTGAGTCATCAAATGAAAATATTGGGTCAAGAGCATTATATTAATTTGATAGACTACTGTATGACAGATCAATATTAAACAAAAAGCCTCATTCCCTTTGTGTCGATATCCAAAGATCAACGGTGTCAAAAATACAACATTACAACCTGATGCATTGTGTTACTCCCTCTCAAGCATCTCAAGTAATTTAAGGTAAACAAAATATCGTAGACAATCAAATATAGATTGCCACTCATGTTCATTTAAGATGAAGCAAAAATATATATGTGTTATTCATCTTTTGATTATAAGTGGAAAATCTAAGTAGCAATTAGCCAATTTAAAAATACAATGTCAGGAACTTCATATTGAACAAATGCACTAATGTTGGACCTAACAATGTTATGCAACATGCCTTCTTGCTTACCTATATAAATATAGAAGTCAGCAGTGCCAAATATGTATTTTACCAGATTATATGCATCCTGCAAGTGGCTCTAGACCAATCAAAATAATTTTCTGTGCTGAAACAGCCAATGGGAGATATAGCTTGGAAGAAACTTTAATGGTTGAACATACTGCTGTTCACTAATCAAAAAGTAAAATATGTATTGATGATCACTAAAGGCAAAGCAAAGAAAATATTTCTTTGTACTTTGATTAATATCAATGGCAAAGTAAACTTTGTTTTTTCTAATAATCATTTATTCCAGAACTCCCAGTATATATGAAACAATCCTGGTTCACAGAGGGGCACACTCACAGAGCAGAGGACATAAGAGAAGAAAAATACCTATGGGACTATACAAGAGAACTGTGAAGTGAATAATCTAGTGATTATTTTGTCTAATTTTACATTAATGAAAGAACATTTGTCCCTGCTCAACAAAGGTCTATACTACATTCCTGCTGCTCCATCAAAACTAAGTGATGTCATTCTAAATCTCAAATTATTTGGTAGGAATATAATGTTAAAGCATGCATTGGTAATTTTGAGTATCCCTGCACCAACATTGCAAGGAAACCTAGACATATATACCTCAGTTCAACCTTACAGTTGAAACTTGGAAGGCTGAGGAAAAAAAGTGCTTAGAAATCTGCAGAAGAGTAGAAATACAATGTTGTGAACAGTGGATGAAGGAGGAGCTATTGTTTTAATGGACACTATGGACTATACCAGAAAAATCTTTCATATGTAGGGGATGTAGACATATACAAGAGTATAAACAAATTTGAAGCAAATAAGCTGATTCAGCATATACAAGATACCTTATATAATATGCACCTGAACAGGAAGATCACACAGGATTGTATGACTATCTCTTAGTTCTAGCTCCAATGATCCCTAGCATAAGTGGTCTTTCGAAGATTCACAAAAATATTTATATGCAACAAAAATTGAAAACTGCATTGTGTAATGTGCCCTCTATTTTGAAAGATACTCAGCATTTTTTGAATTCTCTCTATGAATATACAAGTAAACATGGTGATAGAATGAAACATGTGTTTGTTCATTTTGAATTACTATAGTATTGGTTCTTTAAGAACTTTATTGCACAGAAGAAGTGCCTATAGCAATGAGATAATTATGCAGATATATATGCACCTGGAATTAATACTTGAGAACAATATATTTGTGTTTAATGAAACCATTTATTGGCAGAAGTGGGAAGTAGCCATGGGTATCCGTCATGTGCTAATAGTTATGTCAACCTTGTTTTGGCTAGATGGGAAGAAATGTTTGTGCTCAATGATAATCCATTCTCCACCTACATTAACTATAACAAATTCTTCCTGGATGATGTATTTTTTGTTGTGGGGAGGTACAAAGGTCCAACTTAAAGACTTCATCACATATTTGGAAGTAAGTTCATCATTCCTCAGGTTTACCATGAAGGCATCTGATTCTAAGATAGATTTCTTAGATGTTATGTTATATGTTGGAGAAGATGGTCATCTAAACACTAGTATGTTTCACAAAGATTGTTGAAAGAACAACTAGTTATTTTGGAAAAGCATGCATCCAGGATATATTTATTCAAATATCCTGAAAGGACAATTGTTAAGAACATCTCAATTATGCATGCAAGATGACACTTTTTTGAAGCCCCACACAGAACTTGTCACATGGTTTCAAAATGAGAGGATACAAAGAGGGTGAGATTAACAAATCAGTGGCTGAAGTCATGCACCAAAGGAATACCAGAGGAAGACCCCACTTCTCTAAGAAGGAACAACCATCATCAAACAATGTAACAACTCAAGAACACATGAATCATTGAACAAGCGTAGTGCTGCCCTACTACCATGAGAAAACTGGAAGATACACACTTCCAATCAAGCAATTAAAGATATTGTAGAATAGAAATCATCATTTTGTTTCAAGAATAATGAGAATCTTAAACAACACTTTTGTTATGACAATAAATGAACCAACAGTAGTAGTTCTGATAGAGATGGAACCTTTCCATGCCATGGATGCAAAGTATGTAGGCATATTTGTGATCAAAATATGTTTATACCTCCAACTTTAAAGAAAGCTTATTCCCTGTATCTCTATGCTGACTGTAAAACCAAAAACGTTGTCGACCTTGCAACTTGCACACTATGTGATAGTTTCTATATTGGCAAGAAAAACAGACAACATAAACACAGGATCCTTAAACACAATTGGGACATTCATGTGGGAGACAATAAGAATGTCTTACTGAAACAAATGGTCTCCAATCAAAGACATAGGGCCAGATTCAGGAAGCCTCCGTGTAAGAGTTATAACTCTTACACGGTGGCTACAGTTAAACAGTGTGATGTCAGCATGTCATGCATATGCATGAGGTGCATGAGGCATGCTGAATCACACAGTAACTCTTACACGGTCCATGTAAGACAGTAGGGAGCGTGTCCGTAGGCTAAGCCCTGCAAGTGGACACGCCCCCGGACGTCTAGAATGGCTGAAAGTAAACAGCCACGAGAGAGGCCATGGAAATGTGAATAAACACACTACACAACACTTGCCCCCACAGACCAGCAATGTAAAAAGTGAACAGATGTTATAAAATGAAAATAAAAACTGTTTTATTTTTTTTAAACCCCGTAAATGTTTGCCACTGTGTGCGCTCGTGTGCGCGGGTGTGCTACTAGCGCAACTGCAGTTAGCAGTCAGTGGAAAAGGATATAAGAACTAAATATGCAAAGTAAGCCAAGAAGTAATAGCATAGCAGTCGAGTTGTCGGCTTAAGAGTAGGCAGGCAAGGTTCGAGTCCACACAACAACCTTTTTTTTTTTTTGTAAATAAGCACTAAAAAGGCTCCTGACAGTATTGTACAAATGTAAAAGTATTTCCTTTTGTAAAATGGAATGAAATGGAGCATATATTTCCAAGTAATACAATAATAAAATATTTAGAAATGTACTGATAGTTAAGCTGCTGTGAGACAGAGTGCCCGTAGCTGAGTAGTGTTTCTAAGGCTGCAAATTGCTTGCCCATAGCTAAGCACCGGTTTAACAGGCTCAAACTGTGTGCAAGTAGCTGTGCTTAGCTGAACATGTGTGTTTCCAGCCAATTAAGGTTTATCCCAGCGCACACCGTTTGCGAGGAGCTGCGTGCCGTGCCCACGAGCTAACCGCCAGTGCGCATGTGTGAGCTCCGCGCAAACGAGCGCAGACCTGGTTTTAAGTGCTTAAAAGTGCTTTTGGCATGTTTGATTGACAGGTCCTCAACTCATTTCTAGACAGACATGAAAATTAAAAATTAGTGGTCAGATTCAAATCCAGGATACCATGCACGAGAGTCAAGGTACTAAACCACTAAGCCATGACAGCAGTACTTAGAAATGCAGAAATAGCATATATATAGGATATAATCCAGAATGGAGCATGATAAAGCATTTTCTGTGAAGTAGATACAATTCCAAAATGGCCAATCATAGAAATGTGCAGGAAAATCGGCATATATAAGCCCCATAGGTGGGAATACACAGCAGAAACGATTGTAGAATAGACCTGCAGGCAGAATGAGTGGAGTAGGGGAGGGACGTTGCTTTCGAGCACAGCGGTGGGGTGTTGAGGAGTCCAGATACATGGTCTGGCTCCTAGTTCACCATCATGAGGCCCAACTCATGCAGGGCCAGGTCTCATGTGGAGCGTACAGGGCGGAGGCATGGGACCAGTTGGCTCATGATCTCACTAGTGCTACTGGGATTCCACATACTGGTGAGCAGGTCCGTCACCACCATGTGGACCTGAAGCGATGTAAACAAGATCAGTTGACCCAATGGATCCAGGAGGCCCGGGATATGCCCAACGCCCCACTACTGAGTAAGTTACATTTTACTTATGTATGTAAGGAATTCAACTAGCTGATACCATGGAGATGTGTAGTCCAATATTACTCATTTTGTATTACAGCTGCAGGTGTCCACTCTATGAATCGACGGGCACATGACCGCAGGCTGGTGCGGCTGTGCCACCATGCAGGTTAGTAACCCTACCTAGTACTTGTAAATAAATATTATAGTGTAGCACATAGCAGAACACTGCAGTGTATTGATTAAAAGTAATAGAATGTGCAAGCAACAAGTGAAAGTCTGCAGGTATGGCTGCAACAAGTTCATCAGTATGCAAGTGAAACTGGAAATATAATTGATAGAAATAAATAGTTCTGTAATACAGATGTCCCACCATTAATTAAATGTAGTATAACCTGCAGTAGTCTCAAGAGTACAGCTTCAGAATCTGAGGTAATCACATGTGAGATATATCCCCTGTTGAAATGCTGAATCATGACAGAAGTGAGGCTGCTAGAAAGTGTTGGAATCACCACAGGTCTAATATGTGAACAAAGCCTAGAAGTACCAACCTGAACTGTGAAATTGCAGGATGTGTGAGAGTGACAGAAAGGGTCATGTATCAATGAATAAAGTAGTAATAACTCCTGAATATATAGGTGTCATTGTGGTTCTACAGAACTAAATGCATATGGGAATTAAAACTTAACATCCCAAACTGATGTCAGTGTGTCTGGATCTGGAATGTTCATGCCAAAATCTGTATATGGTGATGACAGTCAACAATTTGCAGATAGAATGAATGATTGTCTGACATACTAAACATCCATAGTTGTCCCCTGCTCTGTCATCAAAGTGTAGCAGGATGATGTATCTGATCAAATTCAAAATAACTAGGATAGTGATGTATCTGTAACAGGTCTAGCATGACAGTCAATTAAAAATCATTTTGAAACTATCACCCACAAGTTAATTGTGTTCCTATTACAAATGTATATCAATGTATAATTTATGAATGTGTCATCATTTTCTTTCTCCACCCCACCCTATAATTGCAAATTAAAACACTCACTAAATATTGGTATGTGAACATTTCATTAACCATGGACATTTGTCCAGTTTCAAAAATATATGCATGTCTGTTGTTGCATGTGCCCTGCTCATACCTGCAAACCTGATGGCCTGTTGCCATTAATCAACCCTGCATGTTGTTTGATTGTGTATTTCCGTTCAAATAATGCATGTGATATTGATATGCCCATTGTTCAATGGTGTTAATATCTGGGTGTTTGTTTAATGGGAATACCAATGCATGCTGTTACAACTAATTTGAATGGAATAATATGCCACTAACCCAAACTAACATAACATACTCACAAACCTAGAACGCTTGGGAAGGCATGTCCCAGCGGACCCACCTCTCCCACCTCAGCTGGCGACTGCACCTGGCACTAGTGCCCAGGCTGGACCCTCCTCCGGTGGCCCTGTGCCACCTTCAGGTGGTAGCGCTGCAGGGGATGGGGCCCGTCCCCCCTCTGCAAGCGTGGCCGGAGGAGCTTGTCCACTCACCCTCCAAGGTGTCTGGTCTGTGGTGTGAAGGGAGATCCAAGACTCTGTTCTTGGGCCCCTACGCCAGCTCGATGCCCGGGTGGCACAGCTTACGGGCATGCCCGTTGTCCCGCCTGCACAGCTCCCAGCACAGCCCCATCCTGGGCTGTGAAGGAACAGTGGCAACTGCCTATGGGTGGGGATATCAGTTCCACTGTTGCCATCTGTGGGCTCATGTGCCCTGGATATCCCAACCTCCATCCCCGTCAATTGTGTAACCCCCCCACTTGTGTCATACACCGCCCCTGTATGCGTCTTGTCTGTCTTTTCTGTTAACCTACCCAACCTACCTCCCCAGCTATACCGACTACCTCACCTGACATGCCACTCTCACCTGATAAAAAAAAGGGTACTCTGTACCCACAAAAAAAATACGCCCCATACATAGCTGTCCATGTTGCACACATGTCCGCTGGACATCGAAACTGTTAATTACAATTGGCTGTACAACAGGTATTAATGTTGTCCGGACACCTCTCTCAGGGGTGGAAGGTTCCAAATGTCACACCAAATTGCATACAAATGCACAGCTGTTGCTGAGAAAGACATGGGCAGCTATGGGCCTCACCTACATCCTTCCTGCAAATTCCAAGCTTGTTTCCCTACTGTTTTACCCTCTATGTGACCCCTTTTTCACCATTTTCCTGTCACCCCTTTTTCTTTTCTTTCAAAGAAAATAGCGCGGGTGTGCGCTTGTGTGCGGAGCTAAACGCCAGTCTTGTCGTGAGCTCCGCGCAAATGAGCGCAGACCTGGTTTTAAGTGCTTAAAAGTGCCTTTGGCACTTTTGATTGACAGGTCCTGTACTCATTACGAAAAAAAAATAAATTCCCACTGTCAGTCTCGAAGCCAGGACCTCTGTAACACTAGTCTGTATGACCTACCACTAAGCCATGAATCTCATACAAGAATATAGTGCTAAAATAAATATAACATGTAATAGTAGGAATCAATATAAAGGCAATATAGGATGTGTACTACCCAAAGCATGTCAGGTAGATGTTTAATGCCTGAATTACTGGATTCCCATACTAGTTTAGTGTTAACAGAAACAACCCTGCTAATTGTTAGCTTGTACATAATAATGTAAGGTAATGTACATATATGAAAGCATGTATATGTACACATACATATCTATATATATATATCTATATATATATATATATATATATATATATATATATATATATATATATTAATACATATGAAATATAGTGGTAGGTGTCAGTATCCATACACACTCACTACAGGAAACAGTGAAGATAAATGCAGCAACCAGAATCTGCAACACAGCCTGACTCCTGTGAGACCTACTAACCCCTTTAACTGCTTAAAGGTGCCTCCAGCACTTTGATTGATAGGCCCTGTACTCAATTTGAAAGCAAAATATAAGCATACTAGTAGGCCCTACCACAAGACCATTGTAACACTAGTCTGTATGACCTACCACTAAGCCATGACTCTCATACAGGAATATAGTGCTAAAATAAGTAGAACATGTAATAGTAGGAATGAAGATAAAGGCAATATAGGATGTGTACTACCCAAAGCATGTCAGGCAGACATTTACTGTCCCAATTACTGGATTCCCATACTAGTTTAGTGTTAACAGAAACAGCCCTGCTAATTGTTAGCTTGTACCCAATAATGTCAGCTAATGTACATATATGAAAGTATGTATATGTACATATATATATATATATATATATATATATATATATATATATATATATATATATATATATATATATATATATATATCAATACATATGAAATATAGTTGTAGGTGTCAGTATGCATACACACTCACTACAGGGAACAGGTGAGAGAAATGCAGCAACCTGAATTTACAACACAGCATGAAGCATGACAGACGTACTAACCGTCACACTCACAGAACACTGTCGACAGCATACCAGCATGGTCCACGCCCTTACAATCTGAAAGGGCAACGCCTATCTCACATACCCTTTTATATCACTGTCCTGACATCACAGTGAGACATGCAAGCAGTACAGAACTGGCTGCATGCAATTAGCAAATGCTGCCTTACAATTGGTGCAGAGGCCATCACATGGACCTATGCAGATACCTACAAAAGCATCCATTACTCACACTCCACACATGCAATACATTCATTGCACAAAACCGACAGAGAAAGAGAGAGAGAGAGAGAGACAGAGAGAGAAAAAAAAAAAGAAATAAAGACAGCCAGCAACAAAACCAGCAGCAGCAGCAGCAAACAGCAAGTAGCACCACTGACACAGCAACAGCTGACACAAACACATGTAATGCAAAGTAGCAGGTTAATACTGTGTTTACTGTGAAACCTCCAAATGTATCATAGTTCACTATCTATAGGTATGTCCATGAGATAGGTTGTGTGTACATAGTCCTGATATATATACACATGTAATATTGCTGTACGTGTCGTCCATACTTAAAACTTCCATAGCTTAGAACACAAGGCCGGTTATGCATATGATGCAGTAGTTCCCAGGGTCAGTAGAGGTTCCTCCTCATCGGTGTGGGACCACTGTGTATGTATGGCACTGTTCAGGTACATATCCTGTAGTATGGCCAGAGTTTAATATCAGTCTGTAATGTGGTGCTATGTCCTCTAGTGGTGAACGTATCACACATCCAGGGATACCATTTTGTAACAGTGATGCTGTGTGTTCTGCAATGTTGAGGGTGGCCCTCACCTGGACATATGAGATGATAGGGAGGTTACAGTCATCTGTGATAACTAATTCCACTTGTGTAGGAGAATGGGGGGGTACCTGCACCTACACTGTCTGCAACAACGTTGCCAATATCTGTGCATTTGGTGAATGTGAAGCATCTTACCACTGCTGACCACAGATGCCTTGCCTTCATGTGAATCTGCCCTGTGCTGCAGTAGCCTCCCGCTATTGTTATACAATGTGCCTGTATCTGCAGTCTACTGGACAGGATAAATAAGTGGTGTGCATACGGTCTGGGTTAGATATGTGTGTGCACATTATATGCACTATGTGGGATGTCTGTGGTAAGCTTTTGCAAAGGGGCCAGCAGTGTGTGTTGTGGCTTCCACTGTCCCAGTGGGCTGCATGGATAGCATCACAGTTCTAACTAGTGAATAACTGTGTAATTACATACATACATAGCAAGGTATTGTACTGTGCTTGTGGTGTTGTTGGGATATGTATATCCAGGCTGAGTAATGTGTGTCCACATCACAGGGTTTAATGGCAACACACATACAGTATGTAGGGATGAACACCCAGAGTGTTTCAGACTTGTTGCCTGTGCAGAAATATCTGGCCATTACCTGTGCATCCCCCACAACACACACACACATGCAACATATGGCGGAAGTACTATAGCAGTACACATAGGTTCATAGGTTCATACTAGGCTATTTGCCCTAGTGCATTGATAAGCCTAGTAGAATGTGTTTGTCTTTTGCCACCCAATTAAAATTCATGTTGCTATGCCCTTTTCCGAGGTTAGTATACTGTGCCTCTGTCTAACAGTGACATAGACGTGATACCCGGGGTACAACTATGATCTCCAGCCACTCATCCAGATTCCTATGGAAGAGAGTCAATGAGGGACTCTGCCTAACCTGTACTGTGAGTTCATTACAAAGTGAAGGGAGCCTCTGGGTTAGGAATATGTCCCTTCAGCATGTCCTATTTATGTCAGTGCTAAGGTTCAGGTCTCCTGAGTGTGTGGCTGTATGGGAGTTTGATTTCCTGAGGTGCAGCATGTCCATTACTTCTGGGTTGGACATGGTTGTATATGGCAGGCACAGATTGCCTCTGAACAGGCAGTATGCCACTGAGTCCAGCTAGATTTTCTTTAACTGGGCAGCATATGGCATCTGTTTGAGCCCTTTGATCCTCTTGATGAGGTACTGTTGGGGTTTTTCCAGTTGCTGTAGGTGTCTGGTTAGGTACATCCCAAAAGGGGCATTGTACTCAATTATAGGCCTGATGATGGATGAGCTGGATGGATGGATGCTCCACAACCAGATGTCCATGGGCCAGGGCGATGGTGTGCGTTTGCGACGTCGACGTGGCCATATGCCGGCAACAGCACCAGCTGGCAGTGGCCGTGGACGACAACAGGCCCACTCTCACACCTCAAGTGCCAGCACCAGCACCAGCAATGCTGAGTCAGTGCTGTCATCAGGACGCCCCAGGAGACCACGTGCATGTGGCTCTGGACAGTCCCAACAGGGAACTGTGTCCAGTCAACACCCCCCCGCTTCGATGACAGTACCCAGTCTGGGTTAGTACCGGATACGGTCCGTAGCACCCCTGCCTGGCACAGGTACCATGTCCATGCCCACAGACACTGATCTTGACGACCTGACAGGTGCAGTCTGTGGCTGTCCACAAAACCCTGTACATGGCAGCCATTATGTGGGACTGTGTGCGTGCTTACACACATGCAGAAATGTAACACCTAGGGCAAACACATACACACACACACACTGCACCAACACTGGTCCACCCTGTACTGCTGCCCCTCACAAACACACATACACACACATGTCAATTGGTGGTACCAGTGGCTGGCTTGGGCATACCTAGCCCACACCCTGTGCATATGATGACACTGTGTCACCTCCTGCATACTACAACATCAGTGCAGGAAAAGGTAAACACATTGCTGATGCACAGGGTGACTACATAGATGTGTATAAGTAGTAACATGTTGGTAACTGTTCACTGTTCCACTATGATTGTGTGTATATCCCAGCATTCCTGCTACAGTAACTGTATGAATGTCCTGAATTGTTATCCGCACCCATACTACTTACCAAAGTGTACCAGCTGCACACCATCACATGCTACCATTGACTATGGGAATGTGCATCATGTGCTGTTATGTAGATTCAGCTATATGTATCTGTTCTTGCCCAAAAAGAACGATATAAACTAATACCTAAAAGGTCCAAGGAGTCCAAGCACCCGGGTGTCGGGTAATGCCACAGCAAACTCACTGACAATAATTCAATAACTAGTAAACATTAACATTAATACTTTATTATTTTTAAGCATATATATTTGTTGTGAAGTTTATTTTAAATTAATTTATTTTAATATAATATTAGTATAGGATTAATTAAATTTAACATCATTGTTTAATTGAATTTTACTAGTTAATTGGGGTGTGACTTGTATATTTAAACCAAGGCAACAACTGCAATGTGTATTCTGAAGAAGTTCGTCATATCGGACGAAACCCGGGTTAATTCGTTTTTGTGCTGCTGTTGTGTGTGTTACTTGAAGAATAAATTATCCATTATTGCTGTAACTTCATTCATTCTTCTACAGCGTGGAATTATTGTCAGTGAGTTTGCTGTGGCATTACCCGACACCCGAGTGCTTGGACTCCTTGGACCTTTTAGGTATATGTATCTGTTCTGTCACACATGCATTTACACACACCCTGCTACCCCCACACATGCACACGCTCACCTGCCATTTCCATTATTTATTACCCTACATGAGTAGCTGTCGATACATGACAGGTACACATTTAAAAAGTGCACTATGTGGATCACTACCGATTTCCTCCTCTCTACCTGTACTCACAGGGTGCAGGCAACCTCATTAGTTTAAAAGTGTAATGTGCATCAGGTACTGTGGTACCCTGATTGCCACATCAAACATGTTTTCCATACGGAAATGCACACACAGAAACATCCCACATCCACACACTTGCCACATTCAGGCTTCAAAACACTATCTAGGTATATTCTGGTACATGTGCGTGTTACAGTAGCATGCAGCACTATACTGAGTACTGGCAGTTGTCTGTTGTCATGTTGTTTGTATAGGGTGCTGCCAACATTACTGTTTGTTAAGGGAAATGTGCACCCTGCAGTGCATAGCCCCATTTGGCAAAAGCCACATCCCACCCCCAGCATTGTGCACACACACTAACCCCACCCACACTAAAACACATACTTTCCATTTGAAAGATTCAAACCCCTACCTAACTATGTTATGACACTAGAAACAGACACATTAGCAGAGTGTGCTATTTGCATTAGTGGGAGAATTCCTTTCTAATGCTGTACTTAGAGGGTGCTGACATCATCTGTGTTTAGCAAGAGGGATGTGCACCCTGTAGTGTGTTCTCCCAGTTGGCAAAAGGCACTTTTCTCTCACAGCATTATGCACACACACAAACACACATACATTCCCTTTGCAGGATTCAAACCCCTACCTAACTACGTTATGACACTAGAAAAAGACACATTAGCAGAGCGCGCTATACGAATGACTAGAGAACTTTAATTCAGGTAATATAGTTATAGAGTGCTGACATCATCAGTGTTTCAAAAGGGGAATCTGCATCCTGTAGTGTACTGTCACAGTTGCTAATAGGGGCATTTCCCACACACACATCGATGTGTTTGAGGTTTGCATATGTGGGGGATCCAGTACTCCAGTGTGATTAGTATATGGTTCGATTGCAACAATGAGGGATATACTTCAAGTGGTGAGCATTTAGTACTCATGTTTGTGATGATCAGGTCTAGTATCTTTGCCCCTCTTGTGGGAATGTTGACTACCTGTTCCATAGCTAAAGAGTTTCTGAACTATGGGAACCCTAGAGCTTGGGTATTGTGGCTTGAGTAATGTTCACAGTCTATGTCTGGGTAGTTGATGTCACCCAGTATGATGGTGTATGCAGAGAAATCTATACGCTCTTGTGTCATCATGAAGGCTGTGTGGGATTCCTGAGTTTGAGAGGGTGATGTAAGAGCTCCTCTGTGTCTCTTTCCATGTGGTCCAGGGAGGTACGTCTCAGGTTGTTCACACCAGCATGGACAATGACTGACTCATACTTGTACTTGCTGTGGAGTGACCTGAGTGCTTGTGTTATGTGGCACATTCTATCACCCGACAGGTAGCCTAATGTGACCTTCACCTTGCTCTGTGTGGAGGGCGGGACATCAGTCAACAACTCATGTCAAGCATGTTCACACTCCTCATAAATGATGTGGAAACCTTCAAAGCCCCCAGGCCTGTTGAAAATATGGACCAGACTGCAGATACCTGTATAAAGGCATTCTATGGACACATTCAGGAATGCATGGATCATGCAATCCCAAATGAAAGCAAGACCCAATCCTCCAAAGGCAGACGTCCTGTGTGCTGGACACCAGCCATAAACAAACTATACAATAGAAGGATGATGCTACTACATGATACAACAAACTCCCAAAATGTGAAGGCATCACTGATGAGTATTAGAAGACAACTACAGACACTCATAAGATTGTCTAAGGCCATCTTTGAGAGAAGATTCCACAAGACACTGAGGATAATCACAGGCTTTCTGTAGTTATGTTAGGAACCTGGGCGGTAATACCCAGATATGCTCAGAGGTAGTCCAAGATGTCACACGAAATACCAAACACACAGACATTGCCATCATCCTAGTGGACAGGTTCACTGCTACCTTCTCCCCCCCTCCACACCAAAAGGGCAAATATTTCTCCCAGCAGAGTGCTGCCCCCCTGACATCTCAGATGCTCAGGTAAGAGCTGCCCTCTCCAAAGCAATAAACACTGCATCAATGGGACCAGACAGTGTCCCAGGCTGTGTCCTACATGAACCCCAAGAAGAGCTACACCCAGACATAACAATACTGTTCAATCCCAGCCTTACTACATGATATGTGGCCAAGGAGTGGCGTACAGCAACAGTGGTCCCTCTACATTCAGGTGGTGCCTTAATGGATCCTGGACACTATTCGCCCCATACGTCTGAATAGCTTGGTCTGCAAAGCTATGGCAAGGATCATCATGAACCTCATAAATATAGATATTGGGGACCTACAGACATGTCACCATACACAGTTTGGCTTTGTTAATGGCAGATCCTGCCTCTCAAACCTGTTTGCTTTCTTTGAAACAGTCACCAAGGCCACTGTCAAGGGGAAGGTGGTCTACACAGCCTACCTGGACCTTGCATAAGCCTTTGATACAATACCCCACTTGTGCATTCTAGGGAAGCTCACCAGTGTACATGTTAACCCCTATGTCACTACAGATATTGCACAGTGGCTCAAGGGCAGAACACACATGGTTAGAATTGCTGGAGCCATGTCAGCCTCCAAACCAGTTACAAGTGGTGTCCCACAAGGCTCAGCCCTGGGATCTGTCTTGTTCAGTATATATTTATCAGAGGTACAGGCCAACATGGGAGTACTGTGGCTGAGCAAGTCGCAGATGACTGCAAACCGGACGCCATAATCAACTCTCCAGCTAACACACGCATCCTCCAAAAGGGCCTCTTGGAAACACGACTTGTGCCACAGCCATGGCCTCAAGCTGAATGCCAAAAAGTGTATAGTCATCCCCTTTGTCAAAAACAAAGTGACCACAAAGTACCGCATATGTGTTAATCCATTAAGTGCAGACGAAGGAATTATGGACCTTGGGGTACACAGGTTGATAGCATTCTCTCATTTGACAACAACATGGCCAAAGTGGTTAGGAAAACATTTTATATGGGCCACATCATCATGAAGGGATTCACATGTAGATCAGGGGAGGACATTGTGCCTCTTTACTCATCCCTCATCATGCCCATTATTGACTACAATGCCCCTGTCGGCATGCACCTTACCAGACACCTGCAGCAACTGGAAAGACCACAAAAGTACCTCAACAAGAGGATCAAAGGGCTCAAACAGATGCCACATACTGACTGGTTAAAGAAACAGCAGCTCTACTCAGTGGCATACTGCCTCTTCATAGGCAATCTGTGCCTGACATATAAAGCCATGTCAAACCCTGACTTAATGGCCATGCTGCACCTCAGAATATCCAGATCCCATCAGGCTACATGCTGGAAAGACTTGAACCTCAGGAGTGATATACATAGGACATTTTGGAGGGACACATTCATAACTCAGAGGCTCCCTTCATTCTGGAATATTATCCCAGTAGAGGTTAGGCAGAGTCACTCAGTGACTATCTTCAAGAGGGATATTAATGACTGGATGTGACATTGTAGGTTTACCCTTGGTATCACTTATGTGTCACTGTTGGACAGAGGCACAGTATACTAACCTTGGAAAAGGGCATAGCAAGATAGATTTACAATGCATGGTGAAAGCCACACACATTCTGGCTAGGTGTATACATGCCCTAGGGCAGATAGCCTAGTATGAACCTATGGACCTATGTATCTTGTTCACCATTCGCCCTATGTGCTGTTAATCACCAATGCAATCTCAATACTATGGTAGCATGTGCAAAGGTCAGTTGTCAGTCACCTGTATGGTGCAGTTGTGGAATATGTGAGTCATGTAGTAATGTCACAGCTGCCACATGTACACAGTCAACCCTATCCCCTACCCATGGATGTACAACACATGTATGAGATGGAAACACATGGCCACACTGTGGACTAAGTACTCTGAACCCAGTACTGGCATAACCTGTCAGGTGGCATGAAATACTACAGTGACTGCAATACCAGTCTGATGTGGACCTACACTGACAGCAATACAAGCACGGAAACACACCGGGCCATTCGTGGAGCCTGAGGATAGCATCCTGCCTGAGTGGCAGACACCTCTGCAGCTGGCACACAGGCATACGTTAGGCCTGAACACAGCACGCATAACACATAGCAGACAAATCCTGTGTGCCAAACAAGCACACTCTGTACAGCTATACAACTCTACTGCTGCGGTTGTGTTAGGTACTTTCATTGTCCAGTACAGTGAGGTCATGCTCACCAGGCTGGACAAGGTGAAGGTCACAGTGATATGCTCATGGGGCACTATGGTCCACCACATAACACAAGCATACAGGTCAGTCAGATGCATGGACACATATGACTCAGTCATTGTCCATGCCACTACAGCTGATGTGTGATGTCCCTCACTGGGATACATGATAGGGAACATGGAAGGGCTCACTGAGCAAGTGACACAGGCTGGTAGAACCCTGACCTTGGTTGGCATCAGACCCTCACCAGGAATGCTGACATATTACTGAATGCTAATGAATTACTGTAGCTACAACACCCTAGCTGAACTGTTCTTAGCATGCGGTCACTGCATTGCTATGGAACAACGTCTTACAACTCCCACAACGGGTGAAAACATGCAGCACCTGTTCATCAACAACATGTAGACTATATGCCCCAGACCAGGTGTGTATCCCTCACTACTAGGTTGATAGCATCTACATCTCACACTGTATATACACATCCCACATGCAGCACCTGCACAGAAGACCACAGTCATACTGTTACCCTGTGCAGATACCATGTATTCACATGTGGCAGGCATCACACATGGTAACTATTGAAGGTCACAGGTACATATGTGTATTTGGCACACACATACATCATGTGAGCATTTCCATAACTGGTTTAATCGATGTCATGCATTATTGTGAGAAACAACCCGCACACATGGGCATTCTGTGTGAGCAAAACACACGTGACATGTCTGGAATCAAAAGCCATAAATAATTGTGATATCGTTTAGAAAGGGGTATGTGCATCCTGTAGTGTGTTTTCCCAGTTGCCAAAAGGGATGTTTTTTTCATACACACTTACCTCCCTTTACACACACAGTTGCCACTTGCTGGATTCAAACCCCTACCTCACCACGTTATGACACTAGAGACTGACGCATTAGCGGAGTGTGCTATTCACATTCCTGAGAGACTTCTTTTCCCCTGATATACTTATAGGGTGCTGACATCATCGGTGTTTAGAAAGGGGAATGGGCATCCTGTGGTGTGTTTACACAGTTGTCAAAAGGGATGTCCCTTTCATACACACTTACCCCCTTCATACACACTTGCTGGATTTAAACCCCTACCTAACCATGTTATGACACTAAAGACGGACGTATTAGCAGAGTGTGCTATTCGCATTACTGGGAGATTTCTTTTCCCCTGATATACTTATAGGGTGCTGACATCATCGGTGTTTAGAAAGGGGAATGGGCATCCTGTGGTGTGTTTTCACAGTTGCCAAAAGGGATGTTCTTTTCATACACACTTACCCCCCTTCATACACACTTGCTGGATTCAAAACCCTACCTAATTATGTTATAACACTAGAGATGGACGCATTAGTGAAGCACGCTATTCGCGTTACTGGGAGATTTCTTTTCCCCTGATATACTTATAGGGTGCTGACATCATCGGTGTTTAGAAAGGGGAATGGGCATCCTGTGGTGTGTTTTCACAGTTGCCAAAAGGGATGTTACTTTCATACACACACACTTACCCCCCTACGTACACATTTGCTAATTGCTGGATTCAAACCCCTATCTAAGTATGTTATGATGCTAGAGATGGACGCATTAGCAGAGTGCGCTATTCACATTACTGGGAGATTTCTTTTCCCCTGATATACTTATAGGATGCTGACATCATCAGTGTTTAGAAAGGGGAATGGGCATCCTGTGGTGTGTTTTCACAGTTGCCAAAAGGGATGTTCCTTTCATACACACTCACTCCCCTTCATACATACTTGCCGGATTCAAATCCCTACCTAACTATATTATGACACTAGAGACGGACGCATTAGCGGAGCGCGCTATTCGCATTACTGAGAGATTTCTTTTCCCCTGATATACTTATAGGGTGCTGACATCATCGGTGTTTAGAAAGGGGAATGGGCATCCTGTGGTGTGTTTTCACAGTTGCCAAAAGGGATGTTCCTTTCATACACACACACACACATACCCCACTTCATACACACTTGCCACTTACTGGATTCAAATCCCTACCGAACTACGTTATGACACTAGAGATGGACGCATTAGCAGAGTGCGCTATTCGGATTGCGGGGGGATTTTTTTTCTCCTGATATACTTATAGGGTGCTGACATCATCAGTGTTTAGGAAGGGGAATGAGCATCCTGTGGTGTGTTTTCCCAGTTGCTAAGAGGAACATTTGGACTAAGTGTGTGAGCATGCCCAGTTCAGCCTTCCTAAGGCATGTTGGGTGAAAGATGTCTCATTTATCAAAGTGTGTGAGCATGCCCAGCGTGAGCTTTCCATATGTTGAACTCTGCAGCCCATCACTTTTGTGGATGAGTGTGACCTTCAAGAAATATCTCCAGTTTATGGTTGTGTGTTCTGTGCCATGTTGTGTAGTCACTGTCCAAATGCTTTTTGTGTGAACACAACAGGGATTATACTGTGCCTGCAGGTTTTGCATGGGATACTTTGCATACAATTGTCAACATCCATTCATACTGACCTAACACTGTAGTACTGTATAGTGTAGTGGTTCAGTACTTTCACTGTGGTGGACAGTATTCTGGGCTTTAGTCCTATCACTGCTTTACATTTCCATAGTGTGCACAACAGCCTGGTTAGGGTCCAGTTGTGCACATCTGCACAAAGGCGGTGCCTCTACGGACCCTGGTAATTACCGCCCCATAAGCTTAGCAAGTCTAGTCTGCAAAGCTATGGAGAGGATCATAATGGAGCTCATAAACAATGATATAGGGGACATGCAGACATTGGACCCATCCCAGTTTGGCTTGGTCAATGGCAGATCATGCCTTTTGAACTTGGTCGACTTCTTCAAAACAGTCACTAAGGCCATTGATGAGGGAAAGGCAGTCCATACAGCCTACCTTGACCTTGCAAAGGCTTTCAACACAATACCCCACTCGGGTATTGTAGAAAAACCTACCAACTTAAATGTAAACCCATATGTCACAAGATGGGTTGCAAACTGGCTTAAAGACAGGACCCACAGGGTTAGAGTTGCTGGTGCTATGTCAGACTCCAAGCCAGTCACAAGTGGTGTCCCACAGGGCTCAGTCCTTGGCCCCCTATTGTTCGTCATCTACTTCTCAGAAGTACAGGCCAACATGGGAGGACTTTGGCTGACAAGGTTTGCAGATGACTGCAAACTGGGCGCCATAGTGGACAGTGCATCAGACACAGATATCCTTCAGAAGGGACTCACGGGAAGTGATAGCTGGTGCCAGAGCCATGGCCTGAAGTTAAATGCCAAAACATGTATAGTCATACCCTTCGGGAAAAGCAAGGTAACCCCAAGCTACCATATAGGTGACAATCCTCTAAGCACAGAGGAGGTTATCATGGACCTGGGGACCCAGGTTGACAGTGGCCTTTCTTCTGACACTCACATTGCTAAAGTGGCTAGAAAGACCTTCTACATTGCCCACCTGATCAGGAAGGGATTCACATCCAAATCTAGTGAGGTCATTGTTCCCCTGTACTCTTCACTTATCAGACCAATGATCGAGTACAATGCCCCATTCTGGATGTATCTCACCCGACATCTGCAGCAATTGGAGAGACCCCAAAAGTCCCACACCAAAAGGATAAAGGGACTCCAACATCTGTCATATGCTGCCAGATTGAAGACACTCCAGCTCTATTCAGTCACATACCGTCTGCTCAGAGGTGACATGTGCCTGACATGCAAGGCCATGTCCAACCAGGAAGTAATGGACATGCTCCACCTCAAAATCGCCAAATCCACCAGAACCACTAGGGCAAGTGACTTAAACCTTAGCAGGGATATAAGTAGGACATGTTGGAGGGATAGATTTATCACTCAGAGACTCCCTATGCTGTGGAATACAATCCCGGTCCATGTGAGGCAGAGCACCTCGCTGGCTCTGTTCAAGGGGAATCTTGACCTGTGGATGGGAGATCATAGGTTTTCCCCAGGGATCGTCTCTGTGTCACTGCTGGACAGAGGGATGACAAACTAATGTGCACAGTATTGTTTACATATAAGGGGTGGCGTACGCCACAAAACTCTGGGATAGGCTTATAACTGCCTTAGGGCAGATAGCCTAGTATAAACCTATGAACCTATGAACCTATCTGACCATGTTGCATTATGTTCAGATATGAACTACTTACAACAGCCTCATCCAACATCAGTAGTGTATTCCACAACATAGGTGTACATTGGCAAACACTACCAATGTGCCCTAGGCCATTTCTAATGCTAGTCAGAGAGTGTGTTTGTCCTTTGAAACATTGTAAGTGTAGTTTGCCATGACATATGTCTTGTTTAGTATACTGTGCCTCTGTCTACCTGTGACATAACATTGATACCCAGGGTAAACCTACCATCTCCCATCCACTCATTAAGATTCCTGTTGAGGTGAATCAATGAGTGACTCTATGGATAACCTGTACTGGTAGTTTACTCATGCGTGGGGGTGGCTTCTGTGTTATGGATAATGCAGTACAGCTTGTCCTATGTATGTCAGTGCTGGGGTTCAGGTCCCTCATGTGCATAGCTCACTGCCATTCAGATTGTACAAGGTGCAGCATGTTCATTGATTCCAGCTTAGACATGGCTTTCTACATCAGGCACAGCTTGCGTCTGAGTGG
Organism: Protopterus annectens; assembly: GCF_019279795.1. Taxonomy (NCBI): domain Eukaryota; kingdom Metazoa; phylum Chordata; order Ceratodontiformes; family Protopteridae; genus Protopterus; species Protopterus annectens. Next base: position 671,990,191 of record NC_056725.1, on the reverse strand, counting down.
TCAGTATGGCAGTGTGTGGAGTTGCACTCTGTTTAATCAGGCAACACATTACATGTGTTCAAGCTCTTTGATACTCCTGGTGAGGTACTGCTGTGGACTTTACAGCTGATGGTGGTGTCTGCTGAGGTACACCCCACAGGGGCTGTTGTGGTCATTTGTAATGCTGATGCAGGATAACTGCAGAACCACAATGACCTCCCCTTATCTAGATGTCATAACCTTCATGATGAGGTTGGTATATGGATTGTTTCTGTCAACACTACAGCCACATGTTTGTCCAATGCAGGATATCTATCACCTTGTGTACCCAGGTCTGTCATTACATGTTAAGTATGTAATGGGTTAACACCTATGTGGTAATTGGTGGTCACTTACTGTATATCCACAGAGGTTGACTATACAGTTTTTTCCATTTAACATGCTGACATGGCTATGGCACCGGTTGTCTGTTTCTATGTGGCCCTTTTGTGGGATGCTTGTGTCAGCTGGAGTGTCAGATATGTTAGGCGGTTTGTAGTCCTCTGCAAACATGTTCAGGCACAGTCCTTACATGTTGGCCTGTACCTATGGGGCATATATACCAGACGGGGAAGGTCCCAGGACCAAGCTTTGTGGGATACCTGTTATATGTGGTTTGTAGTCTGACATGGCTGCAGCATGTCTGACCATGTCAGTTCTGTCATTGGTCTGGTTTGCAACCCCTCTAGTGACATTGGGGTGTATATATAAGCTGGTGAGCATATCTATATTGAACACGTAGGGTATTGTATGGAAGGCTTTGCAAGGTCATGCTACACTGTGTGGACCACATTGCCCTCATCAGTGACCTCAATTACTGTTTCAACTGAGTCACACATGTTTAGGGGCGGGGTCTGCACTTCATAAACCCACACTGGGTAGGGTTGGGTGTCAATAGATCCCCAATATCGTTATGTCTGCGGTACATGCTGATCCTTTCCATAGCTGTGCAGACCACACTTCTCAGGATTCTGTGGTGGTTGTTTTTAGTATTCATTCAGGCGACACCTTTCTTGAGAACAACCACTGTTGTTGTACACTGCTCTTTGGGTACATATCCTGTGGTAAGGCTGACATAATGTCAGGGAGGCAGCAGTCTGCTGGGAAAGATATTTGGCATTATGGGGGGGGGGGGGTTTGCACTGCACCTGTCAGGATGTATGTTGGCAATACGTGTGTGTGTTTGGTATGTTGTTTGTAATATTTGCGTGATCCAGAGCATATCCAGGAATTCACAACATGCTCACTACCATCAGTTGCAGCAGCCTTGGGGTTATCCTTAGTGTCCTGTACAATTTGTATCATAATAGGTTCATAGGTTCATACTAGGCTATCCACCCTAGGGCATTTTTTAAGCCTAGCCACAGTGTGTGTGGCTTTTGCCACCCCTTGCTATGTGAATATTATGGCCATTTATGATTTACTTAGCTGTGCCTCTGTCTGGACATGACACAGTAAAGACCCCCAGTGTACATCTACAATTATCCATCCATTTTGCTAACTTCCTGTTGAAGAGTGTCAGTGAGGGGCTCTGCCTAACATGTAGTGGTATTCTGTTCCAGGGTGTGGAGAGACTCAGGGTTAGGTATCTGTCCCTCCAGCACATCCTATTTGATTATGTGTTAAGGTTGACATCTCTGACTCACACAACTCCGATGGCTTTGAGTTTTCTGGGGTGGAGCATGTCCATTACTTCTGTGTTGGACATGGACTTGTACAACAGACATACAATGCCTCTGTGTAGGCAGTATGTGACTGCCTTCAGCTGTGGTGTCTACAGCCAGGCAGCATATGTGATATATTTGGGACCCTTTCTGACTCTTGCTGAGGTACCTTTGAGGTCTTTCTAACTGCTGCAGGTGCCAGGTAATGTACATCCCACATGAGGCATTGTATTACAATATGGTCTGATAGGGGAACAGTATAGGGGCACAATGACCTTTGTTGACATAGATGTGAATCCTTTCATGATACAGTGTCCAATATAGACAGTCTTCCTAGACAAATTGGCAATGTGACTGTCACATAACAGGTGACTGTCCACTTGTGTCACTAGGTCCCTGATTACTCCTTCCACACATACTGGTTTACCACCTATGTGGTAATTCGTGTGTACCTTGTTTTGTTTTTGGTGGTACATTCATACTGTCCATTGTCTTCAGGACAGTGGGGTGGGGTTCCTGTGTGTGGGAGTGTGGTCTGTAGCATGCTACAGACTGTACAGCAGTCTTGCCTACAGTTAGTTGCACATGGGTGGACTGCAATGACATAAACATTGTCAGTTAACTGGACGTATGGCTGTCTGTGCTGAATATGGATACTCACCCTCCTTTTATGTATTGTTACAGGTTTTGTGGCCATAACACATGATATGTGGTATTACCTGGTAGTGCTGGTGTGCTGTCCCGAGGCTTGCAGCAGGTTTCTATCACTGGACAGACATCAATGTTCTCCATACTGGGGAGGGCCTCAGGAGCATGCATATTGAGGTTTACACATCTGGCATTGATCAGCATTACCCTTCTGTTTCTTTCCAGTTCTGTTTTCTATGGTGGTGGGTTGGTCTTTTCGGCCTTGCCTACGAAAGGATCTCTGTAGGTTGCAAAAGCCTTAGGCAATATCCAGACGCTCATGGGTAACAGGTGCAAGCCATCCCTGGGACAGCAGCATGTCTCACTATGGAGTCACCTATTACAACTGTATCAGGCATGTTGTTTCTCCTTCTGTCCTGTGACTGTTTGCCACACCAGCTTTGTGTACTATGTGTTACATGTGCTATGTCCGGAGATTGTTTTATTGGGTGTCTGCTTTGGAGGCTTGTGTTGGTGTTGTGTGTTTGCAATTAGGGCCTCTGGGAATGTTTTTGTGTTTATGTGTTTGGTTTACAGTCGTTGTAGGTCTATGTGGGACTGGGTTTGTGGTGTATGCGGTTACCTTGTCCTCCTGACTAGTTTTGACAGTACTGATTTGGGGGTGCTCAGGCTCCGGTTTGGCTACCTGGTTGCATCTATCACGTACATTTGTATTTATTGGGGTGAGTTGATGTTGTGTGTGTACTTGGGACAGGTGTCACATTGCCACTGGATTCACAGATTCTACTTGTTTTGCCTGGCCTTAGTGGATTGTATGTGTGGACACATTTTATTGCCATACTAGTGATCACTAATTACTTCACTTTTTATGTTTGATCTATCATGTGGTAGCTTCCTCATTCTCTTCAATGGTTTAGTAATTGCTGGAGTCCAGCATGCCAGATGCCTGGGTGTATGGCATTGTGTCTTGTTGTTTGTGATTGCAGACTCCAAGCACTCTTGGCTGTGTTCATGGTATGCCTGTATAACATGTTCTGCAGTGTGTCCCATATTCTGGACCTGCACAGGGCTTTTCATGGATTCCACATTGGTTTGTAGGGGTGCAAGCTATGCTTTATACATGTGTTTCACTGTGGTAATCTGGCCAGGGACTGGGGTCTACAGTGTGATTACTCTATGGTCTGGTCTTACCAGTGAGGGATACACTTCTCATCTTGACATCCAGTACACATATTTCTGATTATCACATCCAGTATGCTTACACCTCTTGTGGAAGTGTTACATTTTGCATGTCCATTTTGTTTGATGGATTCTGGGTAATTGTCTACACTTGTGTCAGTGCTAGTATAATACAAAGAGTATAGTGACAAACATCTCAAAAGCTGACTTCACACTTCTTCGGACTGAGATGGTATCCGTTCAGCCCACTGGGCCAGTGGAAACCACAACACACAATGGTGACTCCTTCACAGACGCTTTCTACAGACATCTCCGAGAAAGCATGGACCATGCAATCACAAATAAAAACAAGACCCTCTCCACCAAGGGAAAGTGGCCTGTCTGGTGGACCCCAGCCATAAACAAACTGTATAACAGATGAAGGATACTAATGCAAGACAGAGCTACATCTCCTAAAGGGAAGGCAGCTGTGATCAGCACTAGTAAAAAGCTACATTCTCTCATAAAGACATCCAAGGTCAACTTGGAGACATAAATCACCAAAGACAATGAAGATAACCACACTGCCGCCTTCAGTTATGTCAGAAACCTGGGTGGGAACCCTCAGATATGCTCAGAGTTGGTACACAACAACATATATTTCAGTGACCTGACAGATATTGGCAACATTCTGGCAGACAGGTTCAGTGCAATTTTCCCCCTCCCTCACCCCCAAAAGAAGATAGTTATCACAGCTGAATATAACCTCACTGTCATCTCGGATGTCCATGTGAGAGCTGCACTCAGCAAAGACAAGTACACAGCAGCAATGGGACCTGATGGTATCCCCAGTTGCATGCTATGTGAACTCCAGAAGGAGCTAAACCCGTATATACAAATGCTATTTAACCTTAGCCTTGCTACAGGATATGTACCTGCACACTGGCATACAGCAACAGTGGTCCCACTCCACAAAGGAGATGCCTCCACAGACCCTGGCAACTACAACCACACAAGCTTAACCAGCCTTGTCTGCAAAGCTATGGAAAGAGTCATTATGGAGCTCTTAAACAGAGACATTGGTGACCTACAGACCCTTGATCCCACCCAGTTCAGCTTTGTACAGGGCAGATCCTGCCTTTTGCACCTAGTTGACTATTTTGAAACTGTCAGTAGGGCCATTGATGAGGGCTACACGGTCCACACAGCCTACCTGCACTTGGCTAAGGCCTTTGACACAATAACCCACTCAGGCATCATAGACAAGCTCACCAGCTGAAATATAACACCATGTCACAGGATAGGTTGCAAAATGGCTAAGAAACGGAACCCATAAAGTCAACATTGCAGGTGCCTTGTCAGATTCAAAGCCAGTCACAAATGGTGTCCCACAAGGATCTGTCCTGGGACCCCTCTTATTTGGCATTTACTTTTCAGATGTGAAAGCAAACATAGGAGGGTTGTGGCTGACAAGGTTTGCAGATGACTGCAACCTAGGCACCATAGTGAATACATCAGCCGGCACACACATCCTACAGAATGCCATCACAAAGACAGATAGCTGGTGCCATAATCATGGCCTGAAACTGAATGCAACTGATGTGTAGTCATCCCCTTTGTGAGGAACAAAGTACCCACAAATCAATACATAGACAGCAACCCACTGAGCACAGAAAACAAATCAGACACCTGGGGACACATGTAGATAGTGACATCTCATTTGACACCCATGTTGCCAAAGTGGTTAGACTTTCTATCTTGCCCACCATATCATGAAGGGTTTTCCATCCAGATCAAAGGAGATCATTGTACCACTATACTTCTCCCTTATCAGGCCCATGATTGAATACAAAGCCCCATTTGGTATGAACCTCACCCAGCACTTGCAATAGCTGGAGAGACCCCAAATGTACCTTACCAAGAGGATCAGGGGCCTACAACACATGTCATATGCTTCCAGACTAAAGGAAATCCAGTGTTATTCAGTGGCATACTGCATACTTACAGGTGACCTATGCCTGACATACAAGACCATGTCCAATCAGGATTTGGTGGACATGCTCCACTGCAAGCAATCCAAATCCACCAGAACCATGAGCACTAAAGATTTGAACCTCAGCACATACATGTATAGGACATGCTGGAGGGACAGAGTCATAACTCAGAGGCTTCTCACACTCTAGCAGAGTATCCCAGTTCATGTTAGACAGAGTCCCTCACTGACTCTCTTCAAGAGAAATCTGGACAACTGGATGTGAGATTGTAGGTTTACCCCAGGGGTCCTCCCTGTGTCACTACTAGACAGAGGCACAGTCAAGTTATTCAATTACGTAAGGGGGTCATAATGTGTCACTACTAAGTCAGAGGCACACTATTCGGAATATATTCTGTACACTTATTACCACTATAAGGGGTGGCAATAGCCACATCACTATGGCTATGCTTATAAATGCACTAGGGCAGATAGCCTAGTAGTAAAGTGTGAAACTATGAAACTATGGTGTATGTGTAGGTATTGTCAGTCAAGCAATATAATGTGGTTTGGGGGGCTTGATATCTTCCTGTATTCCAACAGTTTTTTGTCTATTCCTTCTAGCATGTCAAGGGATCAGTTGCTAGTGTCCTCTCCTGCTCAGCTGGTGAACCTGGGAATATTGAGGCAATGTTACAATTGCCTCATGTACACAGACAACCCTCTCCTTCTCCCACAAAACACAAATACATGCGAGAGATGCAACTATATAGCCAAACTGGAGGCTGAGCTCTCTCAACATAGGACTGGCAAGACCAGAGAGGAGGAGAAGGTAACCACACACACCACAAACCCAGTCTCACATAGCACTATCACAACTTCAAATCATAGACATAAACACACAAAGACATACTCAGAGGCTCTGATCAGAAATCTACCAAAACAGCAGACGCCACCAAAGCAGACACCCAAACAACTGCCTCCACAGGGCACAGCACATGTAACACATAGACCACAGAGTCAGTGTGCCAAACAGTCACAGCCCTTAAGGCCAAACACAATGCCAGACACAGTCGTCATAGGTGACTCCATAGTCAGACACACTGACGTCCCGCTCACCAGATTGAGTAAGGAGAAGGTCACAGTAAGCTGCCTATCGGGCACTGGAATCCACCACATAATGCAAGCACTCAGGTCACTCAACTGCAAGTGCAAGTATGACTCAGTCATTGTCCATGCTGGTGTGAACGACCTGAGATGTACCTCCCTGATGTAC